>NC_091072.1:62776590-63079621 GCF_032405125.1 Capricornis sumatraensis | reverse complement strand
AACAAATCACTGCACAGCACCTGTGGTTTGGAAAGTTTTCATTTGATTCTCACCAGCGCTCCATGAACATGGAGGCAAAAACGATTCTCATTGTAGACACTGATAAACAGATACTCAGAAGGATTCACTGGCTTGTTTGAAGTCACACAGTGAGGGGCTCAGAGGTTTTTCTGGATCCGCCTTCTGTTCCCTGCCATCACACTACAGGTTTTCAAAAGCGTGAACTTTTTTTCTTTCTTGTCCTTGGAAACCTTTGTTCAAACAAAATCTTACCCGGAAGCATGAACAAATAGAATAGAAAAAAAAAAGCTGAGTTGCTTGCTTAAAGCAAGCTTCAGGGGCCCAGAATTCTGGTGAGGCAGTATATTTTCCTTACCAGGAATAACTTGAACATTGCACAGTGCTCCATTCATTGCTTAATTCATCCAGAAAGTAAATTTATTGGGCTTTGATTTATTTTTCTATTGGTGTTGGAACAAATATGATCACCAATTTAGTGACGTAAAACAATACAGATTTATGACATTATGGTTTGGAGATTCCAAAGTCCAAAATGGGACTTACTGGGCTAAAAGCAAGGTGAGACCCTGTGCTGTCTTAAAGTCCGTAAGGGAGACTCTTTCCTTACCTTTTTTCAGCTTCTAGACGCCACCAGCATTTCTTGACTCCTGGTCTCTTACTTCCATCTTAAATGCCAGCAGTGGCAAGTCAAGTCCTGATCATTGTCACATCTTGCTGACCCTTCTTCCATCATTGCATCTCTTTGACCAGCTAGAAAGGTTCTCAGTTTGTAAAGACCAGTATGGTTAGGTTGGATTTAGAGAATCAAGGATAATCTCTCCCATCTCAAGGTCCTTTGCCTAGTCACATCTGCAAAGTCCATTTTGCCATATAAGGCAATATATTCACAAATTCCAGGAGTTAGGACATGGCTATCTTTTTTGCCATTATTCTACCATAAGTACTGCCCCGCTTCCCATGGGATGTGTGTTGTATTTGCAATGGAGACTACAAGAGGCTAGATATGGGCATATTAGCAGTAAAAGTATGTTGCAAATCATTACCTGATGATATGGGGGAAATAAGTAGATTAAGACACAAACCAACAAAACTAAAAATACAATTGAAAAACAGTCATTCAAACAAGTACAGTAATTTGGAGCTCCTTGGAGAAGGACAGTCACGACTGCATAACCAAAATACTTTTCCCCTCTAGCTTTTTTGAGGTTGTTCAGTCGCCCAGTCATGTCCGACTCTACAGTCTCATGGACTGCAGCATGCCAGGCTTCCCTGTCCTTCTCCATCTCTCGGAGTTTGCTCAAATTCATGTCCACTGAGTCGGTGATGCCATCCAACCATCTCATCCTCTGTCATTCCCTTCTCCTCCTGCCTTCATTCTTTCCCAGCATCAGGGTCTTTACCAATGAGTCAGCTCTTCGCATCAGGTGGCCAGAGTATTGGAGCTTCAGTGTCAGTCCTTCCAATGAATATTCAGGGTTGATTTCCTTTAGGATGGACTGGTTTGACCTCCTTCCTGTCCAAGGGACTCTCAAGAGTCTTCTCCAACACCATAGTTCAAAAGCGTCAGTTCTTTGGCACACAACCTCTTTTATTGTCCAGCTGTCGTATCCATCCATACATGACTGCTGGGAAAACCATAGCTTTGACTATACAGACCTTTGTGGGCAAAGTAATGTCTCTGCTTTTTAATATGCTGTCTAGGTTTGTCATTGCTTTTCTTCCAAGGAGCAAATGTCTTTTAATTTCATGACTTCAGTCACTGTCCACAGTGATTTTTGGTGCCCAAGAAGATAAAGTCTATCATTGTTTCCATTGTTTCCCCATCTATTTGCCATGAAGTGGTGGGACCAGATGCCATGATCTTCGTGTTTTGAATGTTGAGCTTTAAGCCAGCTTTTTCACTCTTATCTTTGACCTTCATCAAGAGGCTCTTTAATTCCTCTTTGCTTTCTGCCATAAGAGTGGTGTCATCTGCATATTGAGGTTATTGATATTTCTCCTGGCAATCTTGATTCCAGCTTGTGCTTCATCCAGCCCAGCATTTCACATGATGTACTCTGCATGTAAGTTAAATAAGCAGGGTGACAATATACAGCCTTGATGTACTCCTTGCCCAGTTTGAAATCAGTCTGTTGTTCGAGGTCTGGTTCTAACTGTTGCTTCTTGACCTGTATACAGGTTTCTCAGGAGGCAGGTAAGATGGTTTGGCATTCCCATCTCTTTAAGAATTTTCCATGGTTTGTTGTGATCTACACAGTCACAGACCAGAGATCAAACTGCCAACATCCTTTGGATCATAGAAAAAGCTAGAGAATTCCAGAAAGACATCTAATTCTGCTTCATTGACTACACTAAATCCTTTGACTATAGATCACAGCAAACTGTGGAAAATTTATTGAGGTATGGCTGACAAATAAAATTGTATATATTTAAGGTGTATGATGGGGTGTTTTGATATATGAATACATTGTGAGATGAAGACTACAGTCAGACTGTCTACAGTTACCCATGTGTATATGTGTGTGTATGTCTGTGTATATGATGAGTACACTTGAGATCTACTTTTAATCAATATCTCCCCGTTTATTCCACCCCCTAGCCACCTTTCCATTCTACTCTTCATTACTATGAGTTCACCTTTTCTTTTTTTTTGACAAATGGGAGATCATATGATATTTGTATTTCTGTGTCTGGCTTATTTCATTTAGTCTTTCCTTTATTTGATGAGAATGAATCATCAAAGAAAAGCAAAGTTTAATATTTCTAGTCACTGTTTAGGATATCAGGGAAGTGTGTGTACTATATATTAGAATAATTTCTGCATAGAATAATTTGGAAAAAATACTTTTCCATTTAAAAAAGTAAGCTCCTCATTTCAACCCTCTCCCAGAAACACTGATAGGGAGTTATTATTACTGCTGTGCGGAATGCTCAATACGTTTCTACCCTGACTGCTCCTCCATCCTAATGTTTAGTTATGCCTGAGTGAATGATTGGATTTTATGAAAGATGAATACTCATCAGTAGCAAAGTACATGACCCTTGAAGAACATGAGTGTGAACTGCATGGGTCCACTTATATATGGATATTTTTCAATAGTAAATACTGAGGTACTACACAGTCTCAGATTGGTTGAATCCCCGGATGCTGAGGAGCCAGGGACAGGGTGGGCTGACTATAAATTTTACATGGATGACTGCTGCATTGCTCAAGGGCCAACTGTATATGCAACATCAAATTACAATTTCAGTGTAATAGCTTTAACATAGTGCTTCATGAAATATGTTTCTCAGAGATACTTGTTTTTTATTTTTTTATTTTATTGAAGTATAATTGTTTTACTATGTTGTGTTAATTTCCAGTGTGCAGCAAAGTGATTCAGTTACGTTCATGCATTCTTTTTCATGTTTTTTTCCATTATAGTTTATCCCAGGATATTGAATATAGTTCTCTGTGCTATAGAGTAGGATCTTGTTTATCCATCCTATGCATAATAGGTTGCAACTGCTAGTCCCAAACTTTCAGTCCATTCCTTTCCCATCTCCCTTCACCTTTGGCAACCACAACTACTATGTCTGTGAGTCTGTTTCCGTTTCTTAGGCAAGTTCACTTGTGTTGTGTTTTGGATTCCAGATATGAGTGATACCATATGGTGTCTGGCTTCCTCGGACTGACTTCACTTGGTGTGATAATCTCTAGGTCTACTCACGTGGTTGTAAATGGCACTGTTGCAGTCTACTTTATGGCTACTGTGCCATTCCATACATGTATCACATCTTTATCTGTTCATCTGTTGATGGGCATTTAGGTTGTTTCCATAGCTTGGCTATTGTAAATAGTGGTGCAGTGAACATTGGCGTACCCGTATCTTTTCAAATTATAGTTTTCTCATGGTATATGTCCAAGAGTGGGATGGTAAAATCATATGGAAAACATCTTTAGGTTTTTTGAAGAACCTCCATACTGTTTTCCATAGTAGCTGCACCAATTTACATTCTCTCAGGAATATTTGAGTGTATTAACAAATTTAACTTTAGTCCTGCCCAAATAGGCCCTAATAAATTGAGCAAAGTCATGTTTACAGATGTTTGTAGATAGTTGATCCAAAAGAAATTGTTGCCCTGGTGAAATTACTTTGCAATTGTTAATAGATTTTGAATGTCTTACAAAACTTACAATTAATATATATTTTTAAACTCTCAAAAACATATAAAATTATAAAATTAAAAGTTCTGAAAAATGTAAAATATTCAGCTTTGACTTGGAAACAAGCTTGTCTTCATATGCATGGTATTTAAATAATTATTGAAGTCTTTGAGAGATGGTGTCAGAGTCCTCCCCAGTGATGTAACAGCTTCCTGGAAGTGCTATGACAGTATGAGGTGATGAAGAGGACAAGATTTCAAACTGCACACACTTGAGTTTTCATTCTGATCTCACCACGGAGTGAAAGTGAAAGTCACTCAGTAGTGTCTGACTCTTTGTGACCCTATGGACTATACAGCCAATGGGATTCTCCAGGCCAGAATACTGGAGTGGGTAGCCTATCCCTTCTGCAGCAGATCTTCCTGACCCAGGAATTGAACCAGGGTCTCCTGCATTGCAGGCAGATTCTTTACCAGCTTAGCTATCAGGGAAGCCCTCACCATGTAGAAGTCACCAAATCTCTCTTTATTTTGGTTTCTTCATCTTTAAAATTAAAATAGATAAATCTTAAATTTTGTTTGTGATCAGTTGGACAAAATGTTTGGTACCCAGTAAATATTCAGTAAGGGAAAGTTGTATTCACTGCTGTTCAGAAAGCAGCAGCATTTGTGCACACATTCAGACATCCTGCCTGGTGGTACTGATGACCTACAGTATACACTCTATTCAAAGCCAGGCTCTCTGTTTGAGACCTGGGTCTCACCCCTTCCTGTCCTCAAGAACATTGCTCTAATGTACCTTTCGTCTGACCTACAGTGCCAGTTGCATCTCCTTCTGGATTGTCCCCATAGGTATATAGACAGCCTGGTATTTCTACCATCTTAAACAAATAAAAGTCTCCCCCCATTCCAACCTAATTCTTCACCAACCACATTCTCACTTTGTTGTTATTTCTTTGTTTATTTATTTACTTGCTATCCTTTGAAAGACACCTCTTTTAAAAAAGCTATCTGTATGCATTGTTTCTAATCGCTCACCCTTCACTCTCAAATCCGCCCCTCCCAGGCCTTTTTCAAACTGTTTTAATAAAAATGCTCTTGTTAATGTCACCAGTGACCTCTGTGCTGCTAAATTCAGTGATCAGTTCTCAGTCCTCATCTTACTTGATCTGTTATGAGTATTTGATGTAGTTCATAGTGTGACCTCCTTAAGGTACTTTTACTGTTTCTGTTTTTTTTTTTTTTAACTTGGGTTCCTCCTCTTCCTCCTCCCCTGGCTCTCTCTCAGGCTCCTTTGTGTGTTCTAAATCTTTTTCCAGACCTCTTAAGGTTGGAACACCATAGGACCCAGTTATTTTTTCTTTTTTCTGTTAGTATTCACTCCTTTGATAGTCTCATCCACTCTTTTGCTTAAAATTCCATTTATGTATCAAAGGCTGTCGTATTTATATATCCAGCTCAAACTACCCTCCTCAGTCCAGATTCGAATATCCTGACCTACTTTCATCACTGGGATATCTTAAAGACATCTCAAACTGAGGACATTCAAAACTTTACTCCTGATATGACCCCCCCAAACCTTCTCTACCCCTCAGTCATCCCCGTATTGATAACTTGATGGCAGTACTGTCCATTGAGTTGCTCAGACCAGAATCCTTGGAGTCATCCTTGACTCTGAGCTAACAACCTCTAAGTAGTACATGGCAACAGCCCTTTCTTGCGTGGATTATAGCAGTATCCCCAAATTGGTCTTCCTGTTTCTACTTGTTGTTAAAGCCTGAGTCTGTTCTTACCACAGCAATCAGAAGTGATCTTTTTAAATTTTTGTTTTCTTTAGGGAAAGAATTTATATTTTTAGAGCAGTTCATAGCAAAATTGAGAGGAAGGTACAGAGGTTTCCCCAATGCCCCTTACCCCGACACATGTAGGGCCTCCCCCATTATCAATAATCTCCCACCAGAGTGGTGCATTTGTTACAGCTGATGGACTTTCACCTTAATCACCCAGAGCCCATAGTTTATGCTAGGGTTTACTCTTGGTGGTGTATCTTCTGTGAGTTTAGACAAACATATAATTACATATATTCACAATTATAGTATCATATAGAGTACTTTCACTGCACTAGAAATCTTCTGTGCTCTGTGGGCTTCCCAGGTGGCTGAGTGGTAAAAAAAATCTGCCTACTAATGCAAGAGACAGAGAAGGCACTGGCAACCCACTCCAGTACTCTTGCCTGGAAACTCCCATGGACAGAGGAGCCTGGTAGGCTGTAGTCCATGGGGTCGCACAGAGTCAGACACGACTGACGCAACTTAGCAGCAGCAATGCAAGAGACATGAATTCAATCCCTGGATTGGGAAGATCTCCTGGAGAAGAAAATGGCAACCCACTGCAGTATTTTTGCCAGGAGAATCCCATGGACAGAGGAGCCTGGTGGGCTACAGTTCATAGGGTCACGCAGAGTCGAACACAGCTGAGCACACATGCATGCATGCTCTGTCTGTGCATGCCTCCCGCTCCAACCCATGGCAACACTGATCTTTTTACTGTTTGCACAGTTTTGCCCTTTCCGGAAAGACAGAGGAGTTGGAATCAAATGGTGTAGAGCCTTTTCATATTGGCTTCTTCACTTTGTAATGTGCGTTTGTTTCCTCTAGGTCATTTTATGGCTTCATAGCTCATTTCTCTTTAGTGCTGAGTAAAAGTCCATTGCCCAGATATACCACAGTTTATTCATCTATTCACCTGCTGAAGGACATTCTGGTTGTTTCCAGGTTTTGGCAGTTTTGAATAAACTGCTATAAAAATCAGTAAGCAGGTTTTTGTATGGATATATATTTTCAGCTCCTTGGGACAGGACCAAGGAGCATGATTGCTTGATCATATGGTAAGTGTATATTCAGTTTTGTAAGAAAGGACCAGGTTTTTAGTATTATTATTACGTAATATGTCATCTGTCTCCTATGCTCAAAATCCTGCGAGTCCCTATTGGTTCACAGTAAAAGTCAAAAATCCAGAGGAGTATACAAGACCCTACATGATCTGACCTGTTCTCTTTGACATCATCATCTTCACTGCTCGCTGCTTTAATCTCACATGCATGCATGTGTGCTAAGCTTCAGCCCTGTCCAACTCTTTGCAACCCTTTGGACTGTAGCCCACCCAGCTCCTCTGTCCATGGGATTCTCCAGGCAAGAATACTGAAGTGGGTTACCATGCCCTCCTTCAGGGGATCTTCCCAACTTAGGGATACAACCCAAGTCTCTTGTCTCCTGTGTTGGCAGATGGGTACTTGACCACTAGCACCACCTGAGAAGCCCTACTTTCTTCTTGGTCTTCCTTAAATAAAGCAGGTTCCTTAAATCAATGAGATGGATTTCTTTTATAATGGTGGGGGGAGGTACACTTTCTAAAAATTGTCAGGGTAGTGACATTCCAAGTAGGTTTTTTCTTTATTCTCCAAGTGTTTGGTAATGATAATATATTACTTTAATAATAAAATATCTTGAAAGATTCCATTGAAAACAACAAAATAGACCTTAGGGACTTAGCAGTATCTTGTCTTTCTCTGTCTATCACACTCTCCTACAGACATCTGCATGGATAATTCCCTTAGTGCCATCTAATCTTTGATAGAGCATTGCCTTCCCAATGAGGCCCCATCAAAATAGCATTCTTTTTGCAGTCATTCATATTGCAGTCTCTGGGGAAAGAGAGGTGGCATTAATAGCTGGCACTGTGGCCTTTTCTCTAGATTCAGAGATGCCTGGGGATTTGACCTCTCTACCTCCCTCTTTGTATCAAGAACTCAAGTAATTGATAGGAGTATACCTAAACTTCACCCAAGAGAATTCTGCTGAAGTTACTAGGTAGCAGAACAATCACCAGTATGCATTTTATTGTTGAGACTGTTACTGGTGGGAGTAGCTATAATGGAGAATGAGTGGCAGCTCATGGCATGTCCCTGAAGGGGCTTCTCAACTAGCGAGATATAAGCCTGAGAAGTGGTCCTGCCCACCCAGCATTGTGGATCATTGCCACATGCTCCAGGGATGTAGTGATATGTGGACATTAGAGATGGTTCAGGAGTCAGTCATGAGTTCTGCCCTGCTGTGCGTGCTCTTTGTCACCGCTCCTGTTTCCCTCCTCAAAGCTCAGTAGTACACTTGGTGCTGGGTGAAGCCTCCAAAGCCTCATGAGTGTAACTGTCACCTGGAACCTAAGACCCTGCTGCTAGTAGAGAACAGTAGGCATTATAATTCCAGTCCCTGTACTGAGATCTAATTTTTCTCTTTTCATGGTGCGCTTTTGACATACTATATAATCTGGGTATTTATCAGTTTTATTGGTCATGCTATGCCTTCTCTCGCTAGAAGCTAAGCTTCATGAGGGCAGGGATTTTTGCTTTTTTTTAAACTAATGTATCCACAGCATCTAGAACAGTGCCCAGCACACAGTAGCACTAGGTGCTTAATAAATATTTGCTGAATGAATGAATGAGTGAACAAATGTTTGTGTAGTGGTTCTTCAGTGTCAGGCATAAGACAAGGTAAAGAGAAATCAATAGAATTTTTGCCCTTATATTTCTTTTTTTTTTCATTCAGTCTTACTGAGATATAATTGACATATACCTTATATAAGTTGTACAGTGTAGTGATTTGACTTACATACATCATGCAGTGATGACCATATTAAGATTAGTGAACATCTGTCATCTCATATAGTTACAAAAGTAAAGAAGCAGAATTTTTTTTCCTTGTGATAAGAACTCTTGGGATTTACTCTCAGACAACTTTCATATATAACATAGAGCAGTGCTAACTATATTTATCATGTTATACACTACGTCCCTTGTAGTTATTTATCTTTCGACTGAAAGTTTGTATATTTCGATCACCTTTATTGAATTCCCCCTCCCTCATCCCTGTGCCTTTATATTCCTTACAGCCTAGAATATGAATAAGGTTATTAGGGATTGGCCCTTTACAGAGATCCTTAGGGAGGATCCCAAAGTCAGATCATGAAAGAGGGTGTTGGAGAAATCTGTTTCAAGGGAGGGTTAGATTTTAGCGATGACAGTATGAAAGATACTTTGAGTTTAAGCACTGTATTTACATACATGAAGGGAAACTCTTAGGGGAGATGTTATGTGTTGGGATTGTCCAAAAAGCAGAATCCCCCAAACAAATCATTTACACCAGCGGTTCCCAACCTTTTCGGCACCAAGGTCCAGTTTCATGGAAGACAATTTTTCCACAGGCCAGGGTAGAGATGGGGATAGTTTGGGGATGATTCAAGCATATTACATGTTACATGTAATGTTATTTGTTACATATGCATGTTATTTCTATTATTTATTACTCAGCTTCCCTTCAGATCATCAGGCACTAGATCCCAAAGGTTAGGGACCCCTGATGTACACAGTTTAGTCTTTATTTTTGGCCCAAGGGAGAAGAGCAGGATCCCACCAAACTCAAAGTAGCCTTAAACAAAATTAAGCAGGATTGCTTAACATTCATAGATTACAATGGTAAAACAATGAAGGGATTTTAGTTTTGTTCACACTCCATTATTATCTATGTAGGTAGTATTGTAGTCTTAGAAATTTCAGTAAATGGTCATTGTAACTTGGTCCAGTATAATATCTATTAAGGTGGCAGATATTGAAAATAATAATCCAGTTACATTTAATACATGGCTGGTTACATAATAAGTAGGAAAGATTTCTAGCCATGCACAGATGGGCCTTTGTGTAATTTTAAGATTCCATAGATGAATGTTAATTCATAAAAGAATTCTCACATTTTAAAATATCATCACATCTCCATGCCTATGCTCCTGTTGTTTATTTTTCCTGGAATGCTCATCCCTTCCCTGTCACCTCTTGCAAATTCCTCCTCTGTCCACCAGAATCCAGTTGGAGTCACATTTTCTCTAAGGCTTTTCTTGGCACTGCCTTTCTGCCATGAGTTCTCTCCCTTAAGATTAATTGATTAATTGATTTCTCCTCTGGGTTCCCAAAACATTTATCACGGGGTGTGGGTATTACTTATTTCCCTGAATCTGCATTTCAGGGGAGTCTTATCACCTTTGTTTTTCTGGCTGGCTCAGTCCCTGTCTCGTACAAGTTCAATAAATAGGTACCAAATTTGAAGCATTAGACTCTTTTTTAACCTTGATCACTGATTCATCTAGCAAATATTTAGCAAGAGCCTTTTATATTCCAGGTGCTGTTATGTCTTACAAAGATACTGAGGGGGAAAAAAATAGATGCCCCAGTTTTTGGAAATACAAAACATAGGGTGATAAGAAAAAGTAAGCCATGCATAAAAGTAACTATTTAACATGGTTGAAAGAGTTATTTGGAAAGAGAGGTAGCGTGTGTGTGTGTGTGTGCGTGTGTATGATTACTTCATGCTGGTATTCAAAAATGTCTTCTCATTGACTAAAAAAATATTTTTCCTTGTTAAATCGCTAAAAAGCTGATAGAAAACAATGATTCTTTTGATATCTCACCAATTAGATTAAATTCTCTCCTAAATATCTCTCCCTCACTTTAACTGGGTGTTCTAGTAGGTTATTGGGTTAAAGCAATGCTCAGAGTTTTGCTGTTACTTGCCATACAGTCTACATTTAAAGTAGAGAAAAATTTTTTTGGTGCCTTAAGGTACAAATTTTATGCATTCCCTAGTTTTTAGAAAATAGCTTAAGTGATAAATTCTTTTCATGTTGCTACAAGTTCATTTCTAATTGCCATTGGGGAATTGCCCATAGAAAGCTTTTGACAAAAGTTAAAGATACTGTCATTGAAATGAAAAATCCAAACCATATTTTAACTGAGAATTTTAATAAATTTGGTTACCATAGTTTGTGTGTAAGGCATTTAATTGTATTTAAGCCAATAG
Source organism: Capricornis sumatraensis (assembly GCF_032405125.1). NCBI lineage: Eukaryota > Metazoa > Chordata > Mammalia > Artiodactyla > Bovidae > Capricornis > Capricornis sumatraensis. Next base: position 63,068,549 of record NC_091072.1, on the reverse strand, counting down.
TATTAAAAGAAAAAAAAAAAAACAACCCTCAAGATCGACTCTTTTTTCCACATTAAGGCAGAAAATGTTAGTTGTTACTAGTGTGAGTGACTATGGATATTTACTGACGGTCACCAGCATTTTTTCTCTTTTCATTTAGACTTGGATTATCACTTGCATTTATCTTCAACTGCTCCTATTTAATCCTCTCGTCCACACTCAAGGGATCTGCCGCAACCGTGTGACTGATGATGTGAAAGACGTTACAAAATTGGTAAGGAATGCTTCCAATTGCTCTGACTCTTGTACTTTTTGAAAAAGATTTCCTTTTTTTCTTGCCCCAGATTAGTGTCTTTCAGAGTCAGGAGAGAAGTCACTGAGTTATCCTGAAGGGTTTGTAGAGAGCAGGTCAGGAGATAACTTGAGGTCACGGAGCATCTTGTTGGTCAAGCTGGCTGCCACGCCTCGCTTGAGGGACTTTGTTTCCTTGCTGGCCTCTTCTCTGCAGGCAGTGAAGGACACTGGCGAGGCTCTGTCTGCTGATGTGAGCACTAGCTTGCTCCCCATTATCTCGTAGGCGAGCTTCATTTTCCCTCCACACGTCTTCCTGCTCTTCTCTAAGGAGCCTAACAAAAGGAGGTCTGAGCTGCTCATTCTCCCGTTTCCAACCTCTCTAAGACCCCGTTACACCCGGGTGGGTGTTTGCCCCCTCAGTAAACACAGCTGGAGTCGTTTGTTGCCCAAACGTTGACCAGACACATCTCCCACACCCATCCTCTCAGCAAAAGCCGCTTCTCACTAGAGCGCCTTCCTCGCGGCCAGCCTCATGCCAGCTTCTCTCAAGACGCCGACCGCAGAGAGAGGGGTCGTGGCAGCCTCTGAAATGGATTCCTCCCGACCCTCAGGATCCAGCGGCAGTTGTACGTGATCATTGGAGCAGCATTGTTTGCTTTTGGAATGAACACACTTTGAAAAGCTGTTTTGTAAGTTCCTGATTTAAACGAGCCCACTGGCACTCAGTTATTTGAATATTGTTTCGAGAGCAGAGTGATGTGAGAACAGGAACGAAATGAGGGTTGTAGTATGTAAAAAAGAAAGGAAAGTATATTTGTTGAGATATGTATCTTTCCTACTTTGATATGCATTTCCTGGTGTATATGTTGTTATTTGGGGTCATAGCCAAGCTTCAAAACAGAAGTTTAATGCTACAATCTGAGTCTTGCTTAGCTTAGTCTCAATGTAGAATTAAGAATATACGCATACAATGTAGAATTAAGAATATACACATACATGCACACACACACACACCGTGCAGATTTCTTTGGATACCTACAAAGTCCAGGCTTAAAAATATTCTCTGGTGCAGTATCTGAAGGTGTATCTACATGTTTTATTTGAGGGGCTGGTGATCCAAGCACTGTAACATTTGCCTCCTATATGCCCAGCTGGGTTTAAGGATGGGCTGGGGGAAGTACTTTTTTCAAAACATAGATCATGATCCTTTTCCTCAAGTTGCTCGTTAGTTTGTGAGCCAAGGAACTATACTAAGGAGAAAACATTTATATTCAAAATTTGGTATGGGTCAAAGGCCCTAATGAAATGTTTGTTCGATGGATAAAGTATGGATGTTCATCACTGTGCAGCAACTAAATTATCTGTGACGTTCATGAAAGTCACAGGTGTCTGGGCCCCACTGTTTAAACAGGTCTGAGGAAGGGCTCTAGGCATCTACATTTTAAAGATATTCCTTAAAGGAGATTTAAGAACCATTGTTTTAGATGGTTTATGCTGTCAAAGTTTAGAGACCAAAATATTGTGACCTTACTTTAACCTCATTTCTTATTATGGCCAGTTTTATCTACGTTGTATCAGTTCAATTCAGTTGCTCAGTCATGTCTGACTCTTTGCAACCCCTTGGACTGCAGTACTCCAGGCCTCCCAGTCTGTCACCAACTCCTGGAGATTGCTCAAACTCTTGTCCATAGAGTTGGTGATATCATCCAAATATCTCATCCTCTATTGTTCCCTTCTCCTCCTCCATTCAATCTTTATCAGCATCAGGGTCTTTTCTGTGGAGTCAGTTCTTTGCATCCGGTGGCCAAAGTATTGGAGTTTCAGTTTCACCATCAGTCCTTCCAATGAATATTCAGGACTGATTTTCTTTAGGGTTGACTGGTTTGATCATCTTGCAGTCCAAGAGACTCTCAAGAGGCCTCTCCAACACCACAGTTCAAAAGCATCAATTCTTTTTCTTTGACACTCAGCTTTCTTTATGGTCCAACTCTCACATACATACATGATTACCGGAAAAACCATAGCTTTTTCTATGTTGTATGGGTTTACATATATGTTAGATTAATGCGAGTCTCCAAAATAGACTTAAAGTAGGTCACAGCTGGGACATTAACAACTCTTAATGGGGCTATTTGTGGAACCATGGGGCTACAATGAGCAGAGGAGATAGGAATTTGTCCTAGGCATCCAATTTCAAATATGTGAGCAAGGAATCACAGATGGAAGGTGATGGTGTATCTGACCACAGGCTAAGCATGTCCAAAATTAAAATGGCATTTAAGAAAAATTACTTGTAGTCTGTATTTTTTGCTGTTTGAAGAATGCTACTTAATAAGCACCACTTCCTGTGAAATGTCAAACCGATATTTTCACGTGGCATAAGTATTGTAAGCACCTTCCAAGATTTTCCGTTCTTGTCTTTAGCCATCTGCTTATTTTCAGTCTGTTACCTATCAGTTGAAAAATGCAAGAAACTTTGAGAAAGAAATGCCTGGAAAGACATACTTAGTAAAATATTAATATAATTCCTTCCCCAGGGGCAAATGTAAAATCATTAAGCTGAAAAAAAGTCTTTTTTCTCCCTTCCAGCAACTGACTCAGAGGGGAATTTTTTAATTTCAAGAGTTGATCTAAATGAAATTAGTGTGTTTACTCAAGATTATTGGGGGAAAAGTCAAGTTAATAACAAAAAAGGATTTAGAAGATCACTTCTGATTGAATGAAGACCTACTTAATGCACAGCCAGTATTTCATAGAGTAGGAAATTGAAAGATATAAAATAATCCCTGGTCTCAGAGTGGTTATAATCTAGTTTGAGGCTAAGCCATCTCTATGAATATATGAAAGCAGATCACTAATACACAATAACCACATGAAAATGGGTGCTATTTAAAATATTTTCTGGTAAAGTATGGGATCCGACTTGTACTAATTTTTTGGCTAGAATGGATTTTAGCATCTGACAGACATGCTCTTTGACCTTAGATAAGAAATTATCTTTCTAAAGCTGAGTTCTTCCCAATTTTGTGGTGTAGATGGAATAAGAGAATGTGTGTATGTGTGTATATATATATGCACATATATATATACCACAGTTATTGTCACACAATCTCTCTGTGCCTCAGTTTCCTCATCATTATAATAGATTAATGGTACAACAGGGGTTAGCAGTGCCAACCTTCTGGCAGTGGAAAATCATCTCACAGCCTATAGCTGGCCCTCTGCATATAAGGTTCCTCCCTAGCTGTGGTTTTTGCATCCATGGATTCAACAAAGATGGATTGTGTAGTAGTGTAATACTATTGAAAAAAAATAGGAGTATGAGTAGACTCACGAAATTCAAACACGTGTTGTTCAAGGATCTACTGTACTTAACCTCACAGAGTGATTTTAAAGATTAAATAAATTAAAAGGACAGTGCTAGGATCATAGCAAGTGCTTGCTAAATATTATGTTAGTAATTGTAGTACAGGGCCCCCTTGGTGGCTCAGTGGTAAAGAATCTCTCAATGCAAAAGACCCGGATTTGATTCCTGGGTTGGGAAGATCCCCTGGAGGAGAAAATGGCAACCCACTCTAGTATTCTTGCCTGGATAATCCCATGGATGGAGGAGCCTGGTGAGCTACAGTCCAGGGTCACAAAGAGTTGGACACACTTAGCAATGGAGGATAGAATGGTAGTGTGATGGTAGTGATGTTTGTGGGTCATAGGATACTGGAGCTGAATTTAGAGAATTTAGAATTTCATAAATAGGAAAACTGAGATCCATGAGTGCTGAGGTCCAGCTCCTGGTCCCACACCTGTGTTGTCTTCTAGGACAGTGGTTTTCAGACTGGCTTAAGAGACTACCCAGCAGCTCTGCTTTTATTTGTGTTTCTGGTTTTCTAAATAAGACTTGGGTGGAACAAAGAATTGAGCTTCTGGAAAAAATGTTTGCAAATCACATCTCTAAACCGGCGTTTTGTGGAATATTACTTGAGAACCATCCAGTGACAATCTCTGAGGGTCCTTATGAAAAGTTTAGCCATCAGGGCCCTGCCTCAGAAATACTGGATTGCAGTTCATGGAGATGAGATGTAGGAAACTTAATGTGTTAGACTGGCGTCCCAGGTAATAGTCATTTGCATAGGTCAGGACTGCTGAAGTCATAATATTATACTTACAATATGGGGTTGTTTCCATATTTGGAAAGAAGTGGCGTTCCCATCCTTAGCCTAAAACTCATTGATTTCATGAATTCAAACAGGGACATGAGTGACTTTTCAGTTTTATGGCTACAGATAACCACAGCCTCTCTCTGGAGAACAGTGGAGCAAAAAAGCATCTTGAAGTAGGTCAGGCTTACTGGGGTGTTTGATACCAGCTCTGCTGTTATCCAGCTGTTTGACTTTGGACAAGTAAATCTCTGAACCTTTCTGGGATTCAACTTTTGGTTTTGAAAATGAGGAATTAGGACATAATCAGTAGTTCTTAATCTAGAATTCATTAACTTTCAAACTCTTTCCAATGAAATTCCAAATTATGCTTGCTCTGTGCCTTATGTGTTTCTGGTGGTGGTTTATTCACTAAGTTGTGTCCAGCTCTTGCCATCCCATGGACTGTGCCCGCCAGGCTCCTCTGTCCGTGGGATTATCCAGGCAAGAATACTGGAGTGGGTTGTCATTTCCTTCTCCAGGGAATCTTCCCAGCCCAGGAATTGAACCCGAGTCTCCTGCATGGCTGCTGCTGCTAAGTCAATTCAGTCGTGTCCGACTCTGTGCAACCCCATAGATGGCAGCCCACCAGGCTCCCCCATCCCTGGGATTCTCTAGGCAAGAATACTGGAGTGGGTTGCCATTTCCTTCTCCAACTCCTGCACTGCAGGCAGATGATTTACCAACTGAGCTATAAGGGAAGCCCTATGTGCGTTTCTAAGAACATGTATAACTTTTCATCTGCTTCCCAGAGAAGTCTGTAACCCTCCCCCCAAAAAGATAAGAACTAGCAAATTGGATAACTTGGGAGGCCCATTTTAGCCCTGAGATTCTCTTATTCCATAGTCCTACTTCTTCAGATTGTACGTGTTGGAATAATCCAGTTATGCCTTGACTAAAGGAGGTTATATCAGATTAGATTTACTTGCTTTTCAGGCATAACGTTTGTACATTTTACCTGAGAAAAAGAAAGTGGGTTGAAAATACCTTTTTACCCTTTGCTCATTGTAATTTATTCAACTAAAATCATTCCTTCGCCAATGCTGCCAGTTCCGCCTTTGCGGGAGGTGGCAACTTGCACTCTGCCCACAAATCTTAAGTTTGTTTGCTTGGGGTGACTCCCATGTCACAGAAGCGTATTTGTGACTTCACTGTCGTTTTCTTTTTAATTTCTTCTTGGACATTTTGTACTACACCTATAGTCCCCGTGGTTTCCATTTGAAATCCTTCTGGCATGTTTACTCAGCATAATAGTTCATCTATTTACAGAACATTTTGCTTTGTTACTAAAAAATGTTTCAAGACTTGTGTTAAATGGCAAACTCAGACCTACCTAAAGAAAGGGTATTTGGGAAGGGGGTGAATCAAACTTTAAAAATGTGTATCTTTGGGGTGGTTCAACTGCAGCTCTTAATGACTGTGTTGATAAAAAAGGAATCCAAACATTGAAATAGATCAAATTAGTTTTTCCTTCTGTTCTTTCTACTGTTTCCTTCATTTTTGATAATTTTTCTTCGTCTGGGGGAGTTTAATTGAATGTGACTTTGCTGCTTTTTGAAAACATTTTTATCTTTATCTGTTGGGTAATTATTTGTCTTCCTTAAAATGTTTAAGGCAGGTTGCTGTTCTAGCCCCCATCTTGTAAAAGTGGAAACCACTGTCTTTTCAAGGTCAGTCTATAGATCAGTAGGGTAAAGTCAGAAATTTGTGGCTTTCCTGGTCTTGCAGTAGGCAATTATTTTAAACAGATTAATACATGACTCTTACAGTTTGGCATAATAGGAAATTATAAAAATATTCTTAGATAACAAATTTCACACTTCGAGTGGACAGTTTTGAATAGTGCTGAATTTTTATTCTCTTCAAATACAATGTTCTTTGGATAGAATTACCACTGCATTAAAATGGAGGATTGGAGTCTCTGTGTCTTCCCATTTCAAAGTATATCTTCTCTTTAAAAGCAGAGGTCCCCCATAGTTTTGTTTGACCATTGAAGAACAACAGTTTGATAGCTGGATAGTTTTTAAAGTTGATTTTTTTTTAATTTGCAATATTTAGCATTTTACTTTCTGCTCCTGCAGTCAGTAGATTTTTTTTCCCCTCTATTTAAAGCTAAATTTTGGACTTAAACAGTATTCAAAGGACAGAGTATATTAGAAATAATATTTGTAAAAACTGACTAGCTATGTTGCCAAGCATGTCAATCTTATCATAAAGAAAATGTTGTTCTTCCTTTGTAAGATAAACCACTTAGGTACAGTATCTCCTGCTCCTTGACTTTTTTACAGCAGATATTATTGTGTGAACATCCAAGCAACACGCAAAGCACTGTCTGTGGATTCTCTGTTTTAGTCATTGCAGCCCTAGGAGGTAATGATTTTGTCCACCTGTGTATTCTTTACCATCTGGGTCAAAGGGAAGCCTGACTAATGCATCAGTGTATTGATTAGGCAGCTGAAGCCTAGTGATGGTTAGTAACCTGATGATTCTTACCTGGAAGCTGGGAGATGACTAGAAGTATGAACCCATAACTGCTTATCTCTGGAACATAAGAACCCAGTTCATAATTTATGATGTCTTAACATGTCAGTATCAACTGCAGTTTAAGAACAATCATTCTATCCTCTTGAATTGTATTTCCTAGGTAGAAGTCTCCTTACTTTATGATTAGGAAATTATAGATTAGTACTTCTTAACAGGACTCATCATCATAAGGTGTGTTTATGAAGCAGACCAACATTTTTAAATTAATTTTTATTGGAGTATCATTGCTGTACATGTTGAGTTAGTTTCTGCTGTATAGCAAGCTGAATCAGTTATACATATATCCCCTCTTTTTTAGATTTCCTTCTCATTTAGGTCACCACAGAGCATTTAGTAGAGTTCCCTGTGTTAGACGGTAGAGACCAAATGTTTTTAATCTCTTTTATTTGAAGGAGACAAGGATCATCTAAACTTATTTAGGTATTGTTCACTGAGAAAAGATGACCCAGAAAGTCTTGTGAGTTGTCATGTTAATTTCTTCTAAATCACTGACTGAGTTATTATTTAAAAAACAAAAAAGCAATTGACCCGGTGAGATTTTTAGTCAGTATTAACAAGAAATGGCTTATATGGGGAAATAAAAAGGCAAAAAGCCTTGTTCTGTTATTTCTGAGGACTGAACAACCAGTGTTACACTAAGCTGTGGCATGGGAGGAAACTGAGATATTACTGGGATATTTTAAGTACAAGCATAGAAGGCTTTTTTTGCTCTAAGAATCAGCAGTGATTCTTAAACTTCTCTGCGTCATAGAGACTTTGATAACTGGACTCTTTTCCTCAGAAAGGTCAACTATGTGTGCACTGTTTTATGTAGGCTCAAGGGAATCATGAGTTACTATCATTGCATTTTGATTCTTATCAACATCTTGGCAGACACAACTGAGACAAGTATCTCACTGAGGATGTCCAAAAAGCCACTGATTTCACAAGACTGAGAGACCTCAATGATGTTTGGATCTTGAGATCCAAAGCTTTTAGATCAGTGATCTAGAGAGGGAGTTAAATGTTCTGACTTTGAGTTCTTTTTCTCCCGAGTCCAAATACCTACCGGGCATGGTAAGCAGCCAATGACTGGCTTGCAAATACTTTTTTGGCCAAGTTTCCAGCATTTCCACATGCTATTATAGCCACGGTAACTTACCCACGTCCAAGGTAAGAGAAACCCAAGTAAGACGGTAGGTGTTGCAAGAAGGCATCAGAGGGCAGACACACTGAAACCATAACCACAGAAAACTAGTCAATCTAATCACATGGACCACAGCCTTGTCTAAGTCAGTGAAACTAAGCCATGCCCTGTGGGGCCACACAAGACGGGCGGGTCATGGTGGAGAGGTCTGACAGTATGTGGTCCACGGGAGAAGGGAATGGCAAACCACTTCAGTATTCTTGCCTTGAGAATCCCATGAACAGTATGAAAAGGCAAAATGATAGGATACTGAAAAAGGAACTCCCCAGGTCAGTAGCTTCCCAATATGCTACTGGAGATCAGTGGAGAAATAACTCCAGAAAGAATGAAGGGACGGAGCCAAAGCAAAAACAATACCCAGTTGTGGATGTGACTGGTGATAGAAGCAAGGTCCAGTGCTGTAAAGAGCAATATTGCATAGGAACCTGGAATGTTAGGTCCATGAATCAAGGTAAGTTGGAAGTGGTCAAACAGGAGATGGCAAGAGTGAATGTCGACATTCTAGGAATCAGTGAACGAAAATGGACTGGAATGGGTGAATTTAACTCAGATGACCATTATATCTACTACTGTGGCCAGGAATCCCTCAGAAGAAATGGAGTAGCCATCATGGTCAACAGAAGAGTCCAAAATGCAGTACTTGGATGCAATCTCAAAAACAACAGAATGATCTCTGTTCGTTTCTAAGATAAACCATTCAATATCACAGCAATCCAAGTCTATGCCACAACCAGTAATGCTGAAAAAGCTGAAGTTGAACGGTTCTATGAAGACCTACAAGACCTTTTAGAACTAACACCCAAAAAAGATGTCTTTTTCATCATTGGGGACTGGAATGCCAAAGTAGGAAGTCAAGAAACCCCTGGAGTAACAGGCAAATTTGGCCTTGGAATGCGTAACGAAGCAGGGCAAAGCTAGTAGAGTTTTGCCAAGAGAACACACTATTCATAGCAAACATCCTCTTCCAACAACACAAGAGAAGACTCTACACATGGACATCACCAGATGGTCAACACCGAAATCAGACTGATTATATTTTTTGCAGCCAAAGATGGAGAAGCTGTATACAGTCAGCAAAAACAAGACTGGGAGCTGACTGTGGCTCAGATCATGAGATCCTTATTGCCAAATTCAGACTTAAATTGAAGAAAGTAGGGAAAACCAATAGACCATTCAGGTATGCCCTAAATCAAATCCCTTATGATTATACAGTGGAAGTGAGAAATAGATTTAAGGGACTAGATCTGATAGAGTAACTTTTGAACTATGGACTGAGGTTCGTGACATTGTGCAGGAGACAGGTCAAGACCATCCCCATGGAAAAGAAATGCAAAAAAGCAAAATGGCTGTCTGGGGAGGCCTTACAAATAGCTGTGAAAAGAAAAGAAGTGAAAAGCAAAGGAGAAAAAGCAAGATATAAGCATCTGAATGCAGAGTTCCAAAGAATAGAAAGGAGAGATAAGAAAGCCTTCCTCAGTGATCAATGCAAAGAAATAGAGGAAAACAACAGAATGGGGAAGACTAGAGCTCTCTTCAAGAAAATTAGAGATACCAAGGAAACATTTCTTGCAAAGATGGGCTCAATAAAGGACGGAAATGGTATGGACCTAACGGAAGCAGAAGATATTAAGTAGAGGTGGCAAGAATACACAGAAGAACTGTACAAAAAAGATCTTCATGACCAAGATAATCATGATGGTATGATCACTCACCTAGAGCCAGACATCCTGGAATGTGAAGTCAAGTGGGCCTTAGAAAGCATCACTACAAACAAAGCTAGTGGAGGTGTGATGGACTTCCAGTTGAGCTATTTCAAATCCTGAAAGATGATGTTGTGAACGTGTTGCACTCAATATGCCAGCAAATTTGGGAAATACCAGTGGCCACAGGACTGGAAAAGGTCAGTCTTCATTCCAATTCCAAAGAAAGGCAATGCCAAAGAATGCTCAAACTACTGCAGAATTTCACTCATCTTACACACTAGTAAAGTAATGCTCAAAATTCTCCAAGCCAGGCTTCAGCAATACGTGAACTGTGAACTTCCAGATATTCAAGCTGGTTTTAGAAAAGGCAGACGAACCAGAGATCAAAATGCCAACATCCGCTGGATCATGGAAAAAACAAGAGTGTTCCAGAAAAACATCTATTTCTGCTTTATTGACTATGCCAAAGCCTTTGACTATTTGGATCATAATAAACTGTGGAAAATTCTGAGAGAGAAGGGAATACCAGACCACCTGACCTGCTTCTTGAGAAACCTTTATGCAGGTTAGGAAGCAACAGTTAGAACTGGACATGGAACAACAGATTGGTTCCAAATAGGAAAAGGAGTACGTCAAGGCTGTATATTGTCACCCTGCTTATTTAACTTCTATGCAGAGTACATCATGAGAAACGCTGGGCTGGAGGAAGCACAAGCTGGGATCAAGATTGCCGGGAGAAATATCAATAACCTCAGATATGCAGATGACACCACCCTTATGGCAGAAAGTGAAGAGGAACTAAAAAGCCTCTTGATGAAAGTGAAAAAGGATAGTGAAAAAATTGGCTTAAAGCTCAACATTCAGAAAACGAAGATCATGGCATCTGGTCCCATCACTTCATGGGAAATAGATGAGGAAACAGTGGAAAGAGTATCAGACTTTATTTTGGGGGGGCTCCAAAATCACTACAGATGGTGACTGCAGCCATGAAATTAAAAGACGCTTACTCCTTGGAAGGAAAGTTATGACCAACCTAGATAGTATATTGAAAAGCAGAGACATTACTTTGCCAACAAAGGTCTGTCTAGTCAAGGCTACGGTTTTTCCAGTGGTCGTGTATGGATTTGAGAGTTGGACTGTGAAGAAAGCTGAGCGCCGAAGAATTGATGCTTTTGAACTGTGGTGTTGGAGAAGACTCTTGAGAGTCCCTTGGACTGCAAGGAGATCCAACCAGTCCATTCTGAAGGAGATTAGCCCTGGTGTTTCTTGGAAGGAATGATGCTAAAGCTGAAACTCCAGTACTTTGGCCACCTCATGTGAAGAGTTGACTCATTGGAAAAGACGCTGGGGAGGGATTGGGGGCAGGAGGAGAAGGGGACGACAGAGAATGAGATGGCTGGATGGCATCACGAACTCGATGGACGTGAGTCTGAGTGAACTCTGGGAGTTGGTGATGGACAAGGAGGCCTGGCATGTTGCGATTCATCAGGTCGCAAAGGATTGGACACGACTGAGCGACTGAACTGAACTGATTCTCTTATGCACTTTCCCCCTAGTATCACTGAGTATGATTAATCCTTAAGATATCCAAAAAAATGAAAAGATAACAAGTGAGCCTGTCTAGTAATAGAGTGAAAGTGTTAGTTTCTCAGTTGTGTCCGACCCTTTGCAACCCAGTGGACTATAGCCTGCCAAGCTCTCTGTCCATGGGAGTCTCCAAGCCAGAATGCTGGAGTGTGTTGCCATTGCCTTCTTTAGGGGATCTTCCCTATCCAGGGACTGAACACAGATCTCCCATATCCCAGGCAGATTCTTTAGCATCTGAGCCACCTGGGAAGCCCATCATATCACAAAATGACTTGTTTTGGAAGTTTTATGCATTTTCTAATCTGGTACAGTATTTAAATCCTCACACTCCAAACTGTTTCTTTCATTGAAATAATTTGAGCTTTGATAAATTTTCCATCGATTAGGTTCTATTTCTTTTTAATTTTTGCCCTGAACTTATTTTACTAGGACAGTTAGGTTTTCAAAATCTGTAGCCGTATCCACATAACCTTACCAGTAGGATGCTTCCTTGGAATCTAAAGCACGTCTCTGGTTTTTCAGCTTCTAATCTCTGTAGAAATATTTAATGCGTGTTCAGTACTCTCCCACTGGTCTTCTAAACTGCCCTGGTCTGTCTTCTCTCTTTGCTTCAGTGCATACTTCCAAACTGTTGCTGCTGCTGCTAAGTCGCTTCATTCGTGTCCAACTCTGTGCGACCCCGTAGGTGGCAGCCCACCAGGTTCCTCCATCCATGGGATTCTCCAGGCAAGAGTACTTCCAAACTAACCTTCCTAAATTGACTGTCATGTTTTCTTCCTGCTTAAACACATTCAGTGTAACACCACTGCTTACACAAGGAAGTTATATCCAACTGAATTCTTAGTAATTTTCTCCTTCAACTTCTTCATCTTACAGATGAGGGGTAGAGATTCCACAGGAAGGAAGCAATGTGCCTAAGACAAGAGTGACTTGTAGGGCTCTAGTGGTGGAACTGGTTCCGCTGAACCTTGCTGCTTCCCACTTGGCCTCCGTGGCCCAACATTCAGGTCCCTCACTGATGTGGGTCTCCTGGTATATTTCTTACCTCCTACCAGCTAGACCCCGAATGATCTGTCCCTGGTCTACCATGTCTTTGTCTTTGCAGATGTCCCTCTCCCTTGCAATTATTAAGAACTTGTTCACACACAACACTAAATAAGTATTTTAAACAAGTTACATTATCCTTGTATAGTCTTAATAAATCCACCAGCTCAGTTCTGTGATTCCCATTTTATCTATGTGGAAATTGAGGCTAAAGAAGATTTGGTAACTTGCCCAAGATCACTGAATTAGCACGTGGCAGGACCTGGATCCGGCCTGAGCAGTGTGTCCCCAGGACCTGTGCTGTGAGTCCGTTGTCAAAGTAACTGCCTCGAAGGAACAGCTTATCTTCCTAGTTCCAAGCCAAAGGCTCCCTCTACTCTATCAAATTTCTGCAGTGCTTACCATGCATAAGAGAAACAGAATTTATCACAAGGTTATCTGTGCTTTTTGGATGCTATTCAACATACTATGAATGTTTATAAAGTAAAATAATAATTCATGAAGTGGCCATAAAAAATATACAACTTGACTTCCTAATTTCTCTTCCAAATGTGATTGGAAATGAACCAGTGCATTCCAAGAAAGTAATAATGTGGAGGCTGATCGACAGATGACTGCTGAGACCAGCACAAATCCCAGAGCCGGGATTTGTGTGCTCACTCGCACTGTGTACTCATGTCTGTGACCCCGAGATGCCAGTTAACCCCTCTGAGCCTCCATGTGTTGATCGGTAAAATAGACCCAATAATATGTATCTTGGTTGTGGCAGAGACTGTGTACCAAAACCTTTTAAAATTTTAAAACATTTTTCAAAAATAGTATTCCTTTTCAGCTCCCTTAGAAACTAAATATCAATAAATCAGTTTAAGACAGAAGTTATTATGATATATTGCCACCTCCCCCCACCCCCCCAACCAAGTGGTAAGGTTTCTTTGACTTCTTTGCAGCAGTTTTTACATGTCAATTACTAATAAAACAGAATTGGCCAGCATATCTTTTACATTTTCTCTGCTCTCTTGGTACATACTTAGATCATAAGTTTTCTGAATACTAATTTGGTCAGTTCTATATACATACTTAGATCATAAGTTTTCTGAATACTAATTTGGTCAGTTCTATATTTATTTTCCGATAATATTAACTGTGCTTAAGGAAGGGGGCTAGATTGTCAAGCACCTGTGTTCAGAACACCCACCATTTCGTGCCATGCTTCCCCATCTGGAATGGCTTTCACTTACCTGGTTGGTTCGTAACAAAACAGAATGGTGCTGCTCATTCTGATTCCAGCTTTTATACCTGTGAAGCTGTTAGCTCTGTTTTCCACCAGGGCTTCCATAAAATGATGAGGTCCGTCTGCTTTTCAAATATGGGGGTGAAGATCCACAAGACAAAAGAAATCCTGGAAGCATGGTGGGAAGTTTGACCAAGAGAAAGAACGTTAATGTTGAAAAGTCACCCTGAACTTAAAGAATGCCACCTCCTGTGGCAGTGCAGATGTGTTCTCAGTAAGCAGTGCAGACTTGACTGTTTTCTTGGGGGTGGCACGAGGAGGGATGTTTGTGAGCCTCACAAGTGGGAAAAATCTAGCACAGTGTGCAGAGAGTAGATGGGTGACCATGTGTAGTTGAGCTGAGAGGTAACGGAGGTGTGGCTGTCAGAGACCTGAGCTCTAGTCCAGGCTTAACAGGTAGTAGTCATGTGACCTCAGTCAAATTATTTGACCTCTTTGAGTCTTAAGTTCTTCATTCATCAATTTAGCAATACTATGTGAAAGTGATTCTGAGGGTTGGATGCGATCACACAACGTAAGCCCATAATGAACACAGTGCTAGAACATGGTAAGTATTTGGTAAGTGTTAGGCTGGAGGCTGAGATGAGTGTGAGGTGGTTCCATGGGACGTTGGATGGTAGCACGGATAATGGGATCACCTACTGCCTTGGCACCCCTCTGACTGCATATGCCTTTACCTAGATTCTTTTCTCAGCAAATTGTTCTCAAATTCTAGAAGCTATTGGCAAAGCCAAGATGAAACATAAGGGCTGTGTTCTGGGAGTCTTGTCAGAGATGAACTAGTCTGAAAATATGTACCAGGTTCTAGCTCACGATGGAGAATAGTGATGATTTTAGAAATAGGGTAAAGCGGAAAATGAGTCTGCCAGAGCAGGTAGACCCACTGAAGATATAATAGAGCAAAACCACTTTTTTGCGTTGTCTATTGTTTTAAGACCCAGCGGGCTAAGTCAATTTGTACATAAAATAAATTGGCCATATTCTACAGAAGGAAATTTTAACTGTCCTAGAAGGGTGAGATGTCAGAGCTGGTGATACGTAGAAAAGGAGACAAGTGAACCGAAAACTCTGTAACTTGCTAGAACTTGTGCCTTGGAAGTCAGTTTCCAGTATAGCTCTCAGTAAATATGGATTGTTTATGATGCTTGGCACACTCATCTAAATTCTTAAATTGACTCTTAGACACAGGTACTTTTTCTTTTTTTTTTTTTAAATTGGAGGACAACTGCTTTACGATGTTGTGCTGGTTTCTGCCTTACAAAAGTGTGAATCAGCCATATATGTGCTTATATTCCCCCTTCCCAGTCTCACCCCCATCCCCACTCTGTGATAGGTCATCACAGAGCACCAAATTGAGCTCCCTGTTATACGGAAGTTTCCCACTAGCTAGCTATTTTATACATGGTAGTGTATATAGGACATGGATACTTTTATCTCCACTTTACAGATGAGAGAAACCAAAGTAGAGTTTAGATTTTTTTTTAAATTCCCTGGTTCTAAATCAGGTGCTTGTTCAACTTATGCCACAATGACTGATGGAAATGGGTTAGATATTTTTTGAAAGTCTTTAAGAGAAGCTAGTTAAACATTTGAGGCATCTCAAACGTTCAGTCCCAGGCAAGTAGGTTACGTTATATCACAAAACTGAATCTTTCTAAATTAATTAACTGATAAAGCACATGCAGCTTATAAGTATCATTGTTCTTTTGAAACTTAACACTTTTTTTTCTAGGATTAACATAGAACAGTAGTTCTCTAACTTGAGCACACATCAGAATCACCTGGAGGACTTGTTTAGTAAGATTCACTAGGTCTGGTGTGGTCCGAGGCTTTGCATTTCTAACAGGTTCCCTGGGGCCGTTGATGCATCACTTGGAGAACCACTTAAGAGAAAAATACACCGTGTTACTGATCCTTCGGAGGAATAAATAGGAAAATAGTCCTGAAGGGAAATTCCAAGACCACAGATGGAAGCTGAAATTCAAATCATGTTTCCAAACTCAGTAGATTATAGTTAGCCACCCATAACTGAATTTGGAGTGCAAAAAGATTTGTATTATTACTTCATTTCTGGAGAGTGCTTTTGATTGCAAAGGGAAATCAAGAATGAAAGATCACTATGTATGTAAATGTTGAAAATCAGTGGTAATTTAAAAGCAAACTAGGTTTGCAGGTGTTTTTCTCTAAACCACTAAAAACAATATGATTAACTGATGTGTATGGATTTTCTTACAGATTTTTTTTTTCTCTTTTGGTCTCTGTAGGTGGCAAATCTTCCAAAAGACTATATGATAACCCTCAAATATGTCCCCGGGATGGACGTTTTGGTATGTAAACTGTACATTTCTGGGTTTCATTGTGGTAGCTGACAAAAGAAACGGGGTCATTCATATTGAGATAGGAAACTATCTGCCATTTAAGAGTTTGCTAATTGTCAGAATTTGAAGAAGGTATCTTTGGAATTTGACTTGTATATTTATATTTTTTCCTCAGGCAACTGCTAAATTTTGGTTTGGTTTGAACATTTCAGCATGTGTCTCCCCCCTATACTCCCAAAGCACAGACGATCACCTTCTTTATAGCTAGCCACTGATTTCTCTTTTTCTTTCAGCCTTCCTCCAACAAAGGCTCAAGTGTAAAATTATGTAAATTACTTTCATACCTGAAAAGGTCCTATAAAGTCTCCTATTTAATTTGAGAACATAAAATGTTTTATCTCTGAATTTATTTGCAGTGTGATTGATTCTTCAAAATTTGCAATAAAAATGTAGCTATGATTGTAGGTACGCTTTTATGACTGTAACCAAGAATTTTCATTGATTTTCTAATTACGTAGTGTTAGTATTAAGTCATGAAGAAATATTTCACAGATAGGGACTAATGTAATGACTGTGGACCCGTCACATAACGTCAGATGTTACCATTTTGCAATATTTGTTTCAACTGTATTTTTTAATTGGAGTATAATTGCTTTACAATGTTGTTTCTGCTGTACAATGAAGTGAATCAGCCATGCGTATACATATATTCCTTCTCTCTTTGGACTTCTGTCCCACCTACCTCCACCCCACCCATCTAGGTCATCACAGAGCACCAAGCTGAGCTTCTTGTGCTTTTATCTATAAATAGCAGGTTCCCACTAGCTATCTGTTTTACATATGGTAGTGTATATATGTCAATCCTAATCTCCCAATTCATCCTACCCTTTCCCCCATCCCTCTCTTTCCCCTCATGTCTGCAAGTCCAGTCTCTACCTCTGCCTCTCTATTCTTGCCCTGGAAATAGGTTTCAAATGTACTTTTTAATAGTGAATCATGATAAATTAAAGCCCCGTATATACCTCTCTCCTATACCCTTAAGTACCATTTTTTCTCTTAGGGAGAGCTTATCTCTTAGGAATAAGTATTCTGAGCTGGAGTTTCTCATTCCAATGCATGTTTTCAGGGCTTGACATGAGGGTACCATCCCCTCGGAGTTGTGTTGAGTGTAACCCCACAGTAGCCCTACTCTTTCTTATACTTTGATAGCAAACTCTACATCCATATATATATATGATACCATGTTTTGCATATTTTCATATTTTATGTTGAGACCATTATAATGCATATATGACTTTACAACTTGCTGATATTTTGCAAAATGCTTTTGACACATAATATGTTCCATGTTGATTCACTTTACTGTATTGTGTTCCTTTGAATTAATTTAAAAGCACTTGGGTTACTCTCTGCTCTGCAAATTGACATCTTTCTGTAACACCCAAAATACTTATTACACATTGACCTCTTGCAAGTTGACTTTGAGTCTTTTCTGTGGACACATCCATCAAAATTATTACCTGTTCAAGTGTGTTAATAAGCATGTCACTAAATTGTTGTTGTTCAGTTGCCAAATCGTGTCCAATTCTTTGCAAGCCCATGGACTGTAGCACACCAGGCTTCCTGTCCCTCACCACCTCCCAGAGTTTGCCCAAGTTCACCACTGAATTGGTGATGCCATCCAACCATCTCATCCTCAGTCACCCTCTTCTCCTTCTGCCTTCAATCTTTCCTAGCATCAGTGTCTTTTCTAATGAGTCAGCTCTACCATCAAGTGGCCAAAGTATTGGAACTTCGACATCAGTCCTTCCAAAGAGTATTCAGGGTTGATTTCTTTTAAGATTGACTGGTTTGATCTCCTTGCAGTCCAAGGGACTCTAAAGAGTCTTCTTCAGCACCGCAGTCAAAAGCATCAATTCTTCAGCACTCTGCCTTCTTCATTATCCAGCTCTCACATCTGTATGTGACTACTGGAAAGACCATGTGAAAATGAAAATCTCGTGGTTTGTCTGACTCTTTGCAACTCCAGGGACTGTAGCCTGCCAGGCTCCTCTGTCCGTGGAATTTACCAGGCCAGAATACTGGAGTGGGTAGCTGTTCCCTTCTCGAGGAGATCTTCCCAACCCAGGAATCAAACCAGGGTCTCCTGCATTGCAGGTGGATTCTTTACCAGCTGAGCTACCAGGGAAGCCCTAGACTTCACTATATGGACCTTTGTCAGCAAAGTGATGTCTTTGCTTTTTAACACTCTGTTGAGGTTTGTCATGGCTTTCCTGCTAAGAAGCAATCGTCTTCTAATTTCATGACTGCAGACACCATCCACAGTGCTTTTAGAGCCCAAGAAGAGGAAATCTGTCACTGCTTCCACCTCTTCCCTTTCTATTTGCCATGAAGTGATGGGGCTGATGCCATTATCTTAGTTTTTTTTTTTTAATATTGAGTTTTAAGCCAGCTTTTTCACTCTCCTCTTTCACCCTCATCAAGAGGCTCTTTAGTTCCTGTTCGCTTTCTGCCATTAGAGTGGTATCATCCACGTATCTGAGGTTGTTAACATTTCTCATGGCAGTCTTGATTCCAGCTTGTAACTCATCCAGACTGGCATTTCACGTGATGTGCTCTGCGTATAAGTTAAATAAGCACATCACTAAGTGCTTGTGCTTAAAAAGTCTTCCAAACTTTGTATGGTTGTCATTTCAAGAGCATTCTCTTGAAAGGCATATTTCTTTTCATTAGTCCTTGCTAAAATCTTTACTATCTACTAAATTCCTTAGAACTCCTTAGAACATGTACCTTGTTGTTGAACCATGTACCTCTTTGTTGACCTAGCAAGCCTAGGTCAGTGTCTGTCCTAATAGTAATGTAAATTTTATAGCAGCCTGAACCTTAATTAATCTAATCATCTGCTCACTCAGCAAGTATTTGTTTAGGGAAAACTAGCAACATTCAGAAAATTAAGATCATGGCATCTGGTCCCATCACTTCATGGAAAATAGATGGGGAAACAGTGGAAACAGTGTCAGACTTTATTTTTTGGGGCTCCAAAATCACTGCCGATAGTGATTGCAGCCATGAAATTAAAAGATGCTTTCTCCTTGGAAGGAAAGTTATGACCAAACTAGATAGCATATTCAAAAGCAGAGACATTATTACTTCACCAACAAAGGTCTGTCTAGTCAAGGCTATGGTTTTTCCTGTGGTCATGTATGGATGTGAGAGTTGGACTGTGAAGAAAGCTGAGTGCCAAAGAATTGGTGCTTTTGAACTGTGTTGTTGGAGAAGACTCTTGAGAGTCCCTTGGACTGCAAGGAGATCCAACCATTCCATTCTAAAGGAGATCAGTACTGGGTGTTCTTTGGAAGGACTGATGCTAAAGCGGAAACTCCAGTACTTTGGCCACCTCATGCGAAGAGTTGACTCATTGGAAAAGACTCTGATGCTGGGAGGGATTGGGGGCAGGAGGAAAAGGGGGTGACAGAGGATGAGATGGCTGGATGGCATCACCGACTTGATGGACGTGAGTTTGAGTGAACTCCGATAGTTGGTGATGGACAGGGAGGCCTGGCATGCTGTGATTCATGGGGTCGCAAAGAGTCGGACACGACTGAGTGACTGAACTGAACTGATGGAGCGAGCACTTTATGAGACACTTGAAGAAACAAACAAACATCCATCAATTAACCTTACGTTCAAAAACTAGTAATTATGAGGTTGGGTGTAGCTGGCCTTTTTATAATGCTTTTCTATTTGAAAAATGACTTCACATTTTTATCTCCTTGGATGGTTAGAAAAATAGGCAAGCAGGATGGCTACTGTGATTCTTATTATACAAATGACACCCTGAGCTTTGTAAACCAGAAGCATTTTGACCAAGGTTAAACAATTAGAAAGTGATAGTCTTAAAAAGAAATCCTAGGTCATCTGACTCTTAACCCTTCATGTGGTAATCTATTAATAGCAAGGCAAAGAGTTCTCCGTGAAGCATCTAAGTAATAAAGACATACCCTGTTCCTGACTATAGAAACACTTACGCTGGGATTGCCAAATTCATTTAAAGAAATCATGCAACTCTTTGAAAAACAATGTGTTAAACTGAAAATAGCAAAATAGATTCTTCTGTGCTGGTGTAATCATAGATTGTGCTGAATCATAAATTTCAGTATTGGCTGGTGCTAATAACAGCTAAACTTATAAAAATTAAATGGATTCATTGCCACCTATTTTTTCCGCCTTGTTTCTGTAATTGAGAAAAGTCCACTATTATTTGGTCTTGGCACACCGTCCTGGCACAATTGGAGGAACTCTGTTCTTGGCTACCACAGTTGGCAAGAAAAACAAACCCGAACACAGGGGTTCGTATGCTTTGTTTTACCTTCATTTAAAAATGTTAGTTTCTTCTAAGACCAGAGGAGTTTCCCAGTGGAGAGGCTCTGGCTTATTTGTCAGTGGTTGGAGTCCAGGCAGCCTTATCTTTTGTCTTTAAACAATACAGGGTGGAGTGGGAGCCAGAATGGGTAGCAGAAATATTCTCTGGGGCCAAACCAATAAAATTCTGCTGGAGGCACTGGGCAGAAAAAAGCTCTAGAATAGAATACTTTTTTTTGTTGTTTTGTTTTGTTTTAAAAATCAACTAAATACTCCTGAAAAGGGGAGATTACTTTTCTAAGTGCCTTTTTAGAAAATTACCCAGCAGATTGTCTCTCACAAATAGCCGGGTATGATCCACTGGTTGGTATTTAAATCTAACGATAATTACCAATTTTAGTTTAAATTCTTTGAAACTATAATATTGTCAGACTTAGGATTTCCTTTAAATTCTTAGCCTAAAAATCCTAAATGTTTCTTATCCTTTTCATTTACTAGTCATGTAGAAAGAACAGAAATTGAGTTGCTGAATCTGCAGTCATTCTGACCTCTCTAAAATGATATAAACTATGAGTTGCTTGTGGTATTGGCATAATAAAGTTAATCTGCTTTTAGTTAAATTACATACTTACCACTTTTTATCTAACTTTTTAGTTGAAATACTTTTGAATTTATAGATTATAAGAATATTCACCCATATACCTTTTAATATAGATTCAATTGTTTTTAACACTTTGCTTCATTTGCTTTATAAATTCTTGCTTTCTGTATGCACATATCTAAACCCCTTGAGTAAGTTGTATACAAAATGACTGTTTACCCCTAAATACTTAAGTGTGTGTTTCCTAAGTATTTTCTCTTACATAACCACAGTTGTCCACTTGAATAAATTTAGCAGTAACTAAAATACTTCCATCTGTTGGCTGTATTTCAATGTTACCAAATTTTTCTGGCATGTTTTTCTTCTGGTACAAGATCTAATCTATTATCATGATTTGCATTTTGATACTATGTATGATCGGCAGAATAATAGTCCCCCAAAGATGTCTCATGCTGTGACTATATTACCTTTCATGGCAAAGAGTCTTTGCAGGTTTAATTAAGGATCTGAGGATGGGTAGGGTATCCTGGGAATATCCAGGTGGACCCAATCTAATAACATAAATCCTTATGAGAGGGAGTTTAGGAACCAGAGAGAAGGTGTTACACCACTGGCTTGGAAGATGAAGGGGCCACAAGCCAAGGAATGTGGGCGATCCCCGAAAGCTAGAAAAGACAGGGAAGGGGATTCTTCTGTAGAGCCTCTAGAGGAAACACCATGTAATCTGTCGTCACTTTGATTTCAGCCTGTTGTTGTTGTTCAGTCACTCAGTCCTGTCTGACTCTTTGCAACTCCATGGACTGCAGCATGCCAGGCCTCCCTGTTTTTTACCATCTCCTGGAGTTGCTCAAATCCATGTCCATTGAGTCAGTGACGCCATCCAACCATCTTGTCAGAATACACATCCCAAGGTGTGATGCTACATTAAGGAATGATGTGTCCTCTGGTTATCATTCCCAGAGGCACAGTGTCCATCTTCTTCCCATGGTGCTGCTTGTTTTAATCTCCTGGTTCAGGTGTCCCACTATTCCTCTGTATTTACTCGAAGATTACTAAGCAGCAATCTTTGGGAAGATACCTGAAGACCATGTATATTTCTTCATCAAATTTTCTCTTATAGATTGATTTTTACATGAACCAGTCTTTACTGTCATGTCAGTTTTTATTTTTTTTTAAGTCAAGGTTAAGCAAAGAAGTCATTGGCAATACATAATGTTATTCTAAAAATATGGATCCCAGCCATCTCCCCTTTGCAGCACCCTTCCTCCCTTCTGGACGATTTCACTTTCTCAACTATTCGTACCTTTTTTTGCTGGTCGGCCCCCTCTGGGTCTTCTCACATCTCCCTCACCAGTCAAGGGATTTATTACTTGATATTTCAACTCTTCTTTAAAAGACAGTGGTTCTTCAAAGCAAATACACCTGGTCATTTTATCCCTCCTCTTCATATACTTCGAATGGTTGCTTTTAGGAAAAGAAGCTCCTTAAACATGGCCTCCAAGACTCTGGTGATCTGGCACCTTTCCAGATTCTTCTTCAGTCCTGCAGCCTCACATGTTCCCTGCTGCCCTGTTCCTTTCCTGCAAGTCTTTCTCTGAACCTAGTGTGCTGGTCAATCCTTTTCTTTAGATAACTCCTCTTTCATTTTCTTTTTTATTTCTTCTATGATTTTTCTTAAAAAAAAAATTTTTTTTAAATTGAAGTATAGTTGATTATTTCCAGGAGATAGAGGACAGGGAAGCCTGGTGTGCTGCAGTCCATGGGGTTGCAAAGGGTAGAACACGACTTAGTAACTGAACAACGGTAGTTGATTTATAAATGTTGTGTCAGTCTCTGCTGTATAGCAAAATGACTCAGTTTTATATATATATATATATATATATATATATACATTCTTTAATATGTTTTTCCATTATGGCTGATCGAGAATATTGGATATAGTTCTCTGTGCTATACAATAGGACCTCGTTGTTTATCCATTTTACATGTAATAATTTGCATCTACCAACCCCATATTCCCTCCCCATTTCCTGGCAACCACAAGTCTGATCACTAGGCCTGTGAGTCTGTTTCTGTTTCTGTTTCGTAGACAGGTTCACTTGTGCTGTATTTTAGATTCCATATATAAGTGATGTCATGATACTTGCCTTTCTCTTTCTCACTTCACTTGGTGTGAAGTTCCATCCATGTAGCTGCAAACGGCACTATTTTGCTCTTTTTTATGACTTAGTAGTATTCCGTTGTGTCTATGTACCACATCTTCTTTATCCATTCCTCTGTTGATGGAGATTTAGGTTGTTTCCCTGTTTGGGCTATTGTAAATAGTGCTGCTATGAACATAGGGGTGCATGTATCTTTTTGAATTGTAGTTTTGCCCAGGTATATGCCCAGGAGTGGGATTGCTAAAGATCATACGGTAGCTCGATTTTTAGTTTTTTGAGGAACCTCCATACTGTTTTCTGCAGAGGCTGCACCAATTTACATTCCCACCAACAGCATAGGAGACTTTCCTTCACTCTGCACCCTCTCTAGCACTTGTTGTTTGTCTGACAAATTCATTTTCAATTTCACTTCTTTAAGGAAGCCTTTACTCTCCTTGAGGAAGCCATACCCTCATATTAGAAACTTCTAATAGTACTCCTCAGAATGGTAGTGCTTTTGTTTATTTGTGCAAGTATTTAGTTGTAATCTTCTATTTACCTATAAACTCCCTGAGGGCAGGAGTTGTATATTTTGCTCGTCCATCCTCACAGTCCAATGTATGACTATTGTTGTTCAGTTGCTCAATGGTGTCTGACTCTGCAACTGCATGAAATGCAGCACACCAGGCTTCCCTGTCCGTCACTATCTCCTGGAGTTTGCTCAGACTCATTTCCTTTGAGTCAGTGATGCTATCCAACCATCTAATCCTCTGTTGTCCCCTTCTCCTCATGTCCTCAATCCTTCCCAGCATCAGGGTCTTTTCTAATGAGTGGGCTTTTAGCATCACGTGGCCAAAGTATTGGAGCTTCAGCATCAGTCCTTCCAATGAATATTCAGGGTTGATTTCCTTTATGGTTGACTGATTTGATCTCCTTGCTACCCATGGGACTTTTAAGAATCTTCTCCAGTACCACAGTTTGAAAGCATCATTTCTTCAGTGCTCAGCCTTGTTTATGGTTCAACTCTCACATCCTTACATGATCACTGGAAAAACCATAGCTTTGACTCTACAGAACTTTGTTGGCAAAGTGATATCTCTGCTTTTTCATATGCTGTCTAGGTTTGTCATAATTTCTCTTCCAAGGAGCAAGCGTCTTTTAATTTTGTGGCTGCAGTCACCATCTGCAGTGATTTCGGCACTCAAGAAAACAAAATCTGCTACTGTTTCCACTATTTCCCCATCTATTTGCCATGAAGTGATGGAACCAGACACCATGATCTTAGTTTTTTGAATGTTGAGTTTTAAGTAATCATCTTCACTCTCCTCTTTCACCTTCATCAGAGGCTCTTTAGTTCCTCTTAGCTTTCCACCATTAGACTGGTATCATCTGCATATCTGAGGTTGTTGATATTTCTCCTGGCAATCTGGATTCCAACTTTTGAGTCATCCTGCCCTGCATTTCACATCTGCATATAAGTTAAATAAGCAGGGTGACATTACACAGTGTTGACATACTTCTTTCCCAATTTTGAACCAGTCCTTTGTTCCATGTTTGGTTCTAACTGTTGTTTCTTGAGCTGCATTCAGGTTTCTCAGGAGGCAGGTAAGGTGGTCTGGTATTCCCATCTCTTGAAGAATTTTCCACAGTTTTTTGTGATCCACAGAGTCAAAGGCTTTAGCGCAGTCAATGAATTAGATGTTTTTTTTTTTTTTTTTGAATTCCCTTGCTTTTTCTATGTTCCAGGTAGATGCTGGAAATTTACTATCTGGCCCCTCTACCTTTTCTAAATCCAGCTTGTACACCTGGAAGTTCTTAGTTCACATACTGCTGAAGCCTAGCCTGAAGGATTTTAAGCATAATCTTGCTAGCATGTGAAATGAGCACAATTGTATGAACATTCTTTGGCATTGGAATGAAAATTGACCTTTTCCAGCCCTGTGGCCACTGCTGAATGTTCCAGATTTGCAGCATCATCTTTTAGGATTTGAAATAGCTCAGCTAGAATTCCATCACCTCCACTAGCTTTGTTCATAGTAATGCTTCCTAAGACCCACTTGACTTTGCACTCCAGGATGTCTAGCTCTAGGTGAGTGACCACACCATCATAGTTATCTGGTTCATTAAGATCTTTTTGTACAATTCTTCTGTGTATTCTTGCCACCTCTTCTTAATTTCTTCTGCTTCTTTTAGGTCCTTAACATTTCTGTCCTTTATTTTGCCCATCTTTGCATGAAATGTTCCCTTGATATCTCCAACTTTCTTGAAGAGATTTCTGGTTTACCCTGTTCTGTTGTTTTCCTCTATTTCTTTTTGCATTGTTCAACTTAAGAAGGCTTTCTTGTATCTCCTCACTATTCTCTGAAACTCTGCATTCAGTTGGGTATGTCTTTCCCTTTCTCCTTTGCCTTTCACTTCTTTTCTCAGCTATTTGTAAGGCTTCCTCAGACAGTCATTTTGCCTTCTTGCATTTCTTTTTCTTGGGGATGGTTTTGGTCACCATCTCCTGTACAGTGTTAGGAACCTCCATCCATAGTTCTTCAGGCACTCTGTCTATCAGATCTAATCCCATGAATCTATTTGTCACTTTCTCTGTAAATGATAAGGGATTTGATTTAGATCATTTCTGAATGACCTAGTGGTTTTCCCTACTTTCTTCAATTTAAGCCTGGATTTTACAATAAGGAGCTCATGATCTGAGCCATAGTCAGCTCTAGGCCTTATTTTTGCTGACTATATAGAGCTTCTCCATCTTCAGCTGCAAAGAACATAATCCATCTGATTTCAGTATCGATCATCTGGTGATGTCTACATGTAGAGTCATCTCTTGTATTATTGGAAGAGGGTGTTTGCTATGACCAGTGTGTCCCCTTGGCAAAATTCTGTTAGCATTTGCCCTGCTTCTTTTGTACTCAGTGTATGAAAAGCACTTATGTGCTGAAAGTGAAGATGGAAGGAAGGAGGGACGTTCTCTCACAGGTAATCCCTTGTAATTTCCCTGAGGTACCAACTGAATAGAATCTGTAAGATTATGATGATGTGGTGAATGACTGTAACTTATCACAAAGTATTTGCACCTCAGTGTTTTACCCATCTTCTTTTAGATATGTATGCATTTTGTAAAAAGGTTTAGGTCTAAAAGCAATATCATACTATTTTGAGGAATCATGATTTCCATAAGCCTTCTGTTATGCTACTACTTTAAGTTGAGTCATTTCCTTAATCAAGAACTTTCTCATTGTTCTCAGTGATTGAAGGCTGAAAGCCAGATTCCTGAGTCTGATGTTCATAAGCTTCCATAATAACCTTCTTGCCCCATGCCAACCACCTCACCTTAATGCCCATTATTTTGCAACACAAATTCGTCACCCAGTCAGGTGAGTCCCACCCTCCTAGAATCACCTTGAAGTGAAAGTGTTAGTTGCTCATTCTTGTCCGACTGTTTGTAACCCTATTAGCCCACCAGGCTCCTCTGTCCATGGAATTCTCCAGGTAAGCATACTGGAGTGGGTTGCTTTTCTCTTCTATTCTCAATTCCAAGACTGCATGATATAGCTTCCCTTTGCTAGGAATATTCTTTCCTCTCCCACCCACTCATCCAAATTCTATCCACAGAATTATGCAGTATCCTGGGACTGAATGCATCTTAGAGGTCATCATCTCCAAGGTCAGCTTAAGATCCCTGTTTCTCATAAGACCATTTCCTACTGTCCCAGACCACGCTCTCTTCCCTGTATCACTGGCCAATAAAAACTGACAGCACCCCTAATCTGTGCTTGTGTGGGACAAAGTGATGAGCAATACTGATGTGGTATCTGTTCTGTGGACCTTATCTGTTACTTTATTATCTCTGAATTTCTATAGAATTTGTCTCGAAACTAATCATTTTGGGTAATTGATCATATATTGCTAACAAAGCTATTTAAAATTGTATGTGTTATGGATCTGTCTCATAGTAGTGTTGTGAGAAGTGATTAAGATGTGAAAAACCCAAGATATAGTGTACATGCAATAATTGTTCTATGTCCTCACGATTATTTTGTTGTTATATTTTCTCTTTTTACTGTATTTATCGAAAGATTAGGGATCAACCCTTTTACCCTGTTGTATTTCCTTACCATTTGAGCAGGTAGTAGCTACTCAAAAGCTGCTGCTGCTGCTAAGTCGCTTCAGTCATGTCTGACTCTGTGCAACCCCAGAGACAGCAGCCCACCAGGCAAGAACACTGGAGTGGGTTGCCATTTTCTTCTCCAATGCATGAAAGTGAAAAGTGGAAGTGAAGTTGGTCAGTCATGTCCGACTCTTAGCGACCCCATGGACTACAGCCCACCAGGCTCCTTTATCCATGGGATTTTCCAGGCAAGAGTATTGGAGTGGGATGCCATTCCCTTCTCCAACTCAAAAGCTACTTACCATTAGACATTTAACTGCTGGCCAAAAAATGTCTGATTTACAAATCTTGAAGGAGCCTACCTTATTTGTTTAGATTCCTTTGGTTCTTGCTAACAGTAATGAACTCAAGCTTCACCAAAAAGAAAAAAAAAGTCCCATTACTGTAAGGATACTGAAGAATAGCATTTCAAGTCAAGGGGAGGGATGCAGCCAGGCCTCATAAAGGGACTGGAACCAGGACTGGAAAGCCTCCAGGTTTTCCTTTCCGCTTCTCTGCATCTCTGCCTCATTCTGTTTCACTGGTGCAGAATTTTTGGTGTGTTTTCAGTCACCTGATGGCGTAATAGCTGCCCCAGAGCTCCCACACT
The DNA here is from genome assembly GCF_032405125.1 of Capricornis sumatraensis. Lineage (NCBI taxonomy): Eukaryota > Metazoa > Chordata > Mammalia > Artiodactyla > Bovidae > Capricornis > Capricornis sumatraensis. Next base: position 63,040,546 of record NC_091072.1, on the reverse strand, counting down.
TACATATTACAGTTTGATCCTGCTCAGAGACTAGTTATCAGTTCTTATCACTACTACCTTTTGCGGGGAGGCACTTTCCAATTGACCCATTTGTCTCAGGATGCCACGTTGTCCAGTCAGCTGTGGCTGCTGGGCAAGGCCATTGTTTGTAATTGTGGATCCCAAGGATCCACACCTATGATTTGAAATGCTTCCTATAGAAATGGAAGCCAGTCAGGTGGACACTGTACTTGTCTACTTCTAGCTCTTATATAATATTTCTTTCAAAGGAATAAGTATAAAATGTTAGGTAAATGAATAAAACGTAACATTAAAAACTATTTTTTAGGTGGCTCTTTCCCTGGTGGCTCAGAGGATAAAACATCTGCCTGCAGTACAGGAGACCCGGGTTTGATCCCTGGGTTGGGAAGATCCCCTGGAGAAGGAAATGGCAACCCACTCCAGTATTCTTGCCTGGAGAATCCCATGGACAGAGGAGCCTGGCTGGCTACAGTCCACGGGGTCGCAAAGAGTCAGGCATGACTGAGCAACCTCACTTTCACTTTCACTTTGTATACTCAAACTACAGGGCCCATCTTAATAAGTAAGTGATTACATTAAGATAGTTTCAGAACATCTAGATCATTACTACCTGAAAAAGATAGCATAGAAGCCACATGTTGTTAAGTTGCTCAGTTGTGTCTGACTCTTGCGACCCTAAGAACTATAGCCCACCAGGCTCCTTTGTCCATGGGATTTTCCAAACATGAACTGGAGTGGATTGCCATTTCCTCCTCTAAGGGATGTTCCTGACCCAAGGATCAAATCCGTGTCAGCTGAGATCTTGGCAGGCAGATTCTTTACCACAGAGCCACCTGGGAAGCCCAGAAGCCACATATGTAATGTTAAATTGTCCAGTAGCTGCATTAAAAAAAAAAAAAAAAAAAAGGAACATGAAAAATTGTAATAAAGTTTATTAGTCTAATATATTCAAAATATTATCACTGTACCTTGTAAACCATATACAATTATCAACATATTTTAATTTTTAATATTTATTCAGAATCCACTGTGTATTTCATATCTACAGTACACTCCAGTTCAAATACTAAATTTTCATCAGAAATATTTACTCATTTAGATTTTTATAAAATTGACAATTGAAAACACAGATTCACATACCTAAGCTTTTCCGAAGATTCTTAAAAGTGTTCCAGTCACCAAATCGTGTAATGATTTTCTAACTTTCAACATGTTGAATTAGGTAAGCAAACTTAATGTTTTAGTTCCTCAGTCATACTGGCCACATTTTGAGTGATGAGTAGCTGAAGGTGGCTAATGGTCCCTCTATTGGCTCACACAGATTAGACAGAGATATTTTAGAGACAGAGAAAGTGATGCTCTGAATAGATTAAGTGACTTGCCTAAAATCACAAAGTGTGCTAACAGAGTTAGGGCTCGACTCAGCCCCTCGTTCATCAGGACTGCCCTCATCTCCCATGTTCTTCTTGGTGCTATTTTGTATCTGGCTCAGAGGCCATTTATAGGCCTGCCTGGGGAAACCACATGTATTTATAGTGTTTGGACTGATTACCATCTTAATCAGATTGAGGTTTCTACTCGCTTTAATTAAAGCGAGAAAATGCAGTTAGATGTCTGCAGTGAACACTGAAGACCCAAATTAATTGTTTAGAGAGAGGACTAAAATAAATCATGACAAAACCCAGCTCAAAAAAGGACTGAAGATTTTGGAGACTCTACAGCAGTAACTTGAGCACACAATATTTTACGAAATGTTTTTATAGGAGTGTTTTAAATCTGCCTGCCCATGAAATGTTCGAGATTGGCAAGGAGTGTCTGCTTTCTAGTCCTAAGAGTAAAAACCAGAAGGAGTAAGGAAAGTCCATTAAAGTCAATTGGTGGTGATGGTTTAGTCGCTAAGTTGTGTCCAACTCTTGTGAGCCCATGGTCTGTAGCGCACCCAGGCTCCTTTGCCCATGGGATTTCCCAGGCAAGAATAGTAAAGTGGGTTGCTATTCCTTTCTCCAGGGGATCTTCCTGACCTAAGGATCCAACCTTGATCTCCTGCTTTGCGGGTGGATTCTTTACTGGCTGAGCCACCAGGGAAGCCCGCTAATAGCAATTAGCATTTGCTATTTGGTTGCAACAGTTACTGGAAGAAATCTGGTTCCTATAATATAGTTCTGGATTCATTGAAATGAGACAGAGCCATTTCTAATTCCTAAGTAATCTCTTAACTGAGTTTAAGGACCAGTGTGTCTCATCCGGAAGTGGGACCACATGAGTCATGGAGAGCCCAGCAGAAGAAAGTGCTGCAGCTGTATGTGTTTTGACTGTATTTACTGATGAAAGAACCAGGCAAGTGCTTGGGAGTCTTGGTTTCTGGTATTTGTTTTAAATTTGTTGTGTAACCTTGGTGAACCACTTCACTGCTCAAGACCTTCCTTGATTTTCCCGTTTATGAAATTGGTGGGACTGGACCAGATGGTCTTTTAGCATTTCTTCCAGATCTAAACCGTTGTGATTCTAGTGGCATAGTGCTAGATTCTTTTTGACTGACCAGCCAGGAGGTAAATGCTGGAAGCACAAGAGGAAAGAAAGGGGTGCTTTGTGCCTGTGGGCATTCATACTTCTAATTCTGGCAAGATTGAAGGTTGACACACATTAAAGAAAGCAAAACAGAAACAATCAAACTGGGCGGTAATGCTGGTAATTAGATTAGTTGGATTAGAAGATGCGGTAGAAGACTCATTGTGAATATTCCTCAGAAGCCTCATAGTTTATGAGCCAGGGCTTTGCTCCCTCAGAATCTCTAATGGATGTTTTACGCCAGCTCCTTTGTGGAGAATTCCTCACGGTGCACATACCTCCATGAGGCTTCCTGACGAAGCAGACACATCTCTCTCAAAGAACGGTTACTAAATGGAAAAGTAGTGCCAAGTACCTCCGTGAAGAAACATTAGTGTGTGTTTTTTCTACTTTCAGATTCTAGTTCCAAAAGGCTTCTGGACTGCTCTTGGAGACTCTTCATCTAAGACTGATGCAGAATCCTGTGTCAAATGTTTTCAGCTAATAAACCAGCACAGTTTCTTAAATGAAGCAGGGGATGGAGAGAAGAAGGGAGGCCAGATTTAGCAAGTCTCTCGGATGTTTTTATTTCAGCCATGTTCTCAAATTTACCAGTTCTAGGTCTGCAGAGATATTATATCACACATCCTGTGAAATCCACGTATCATCTAATTTATATTTGTGTGAATGTGTGAGTTTTCATTGTTGGTTTTTGGAAGTAGTCATATTCTTAATTATGTTTAGAATGCTTTCAATCGTAGTTGGTTTTTTTTTTTTTTTTAATCTTATCATTAATTTGGTGCTTATGGTACTTTTAAAATCCTTAGGAAGTTCATAGTTTTTACCCAGATCTTCTGTGGTGGTGGCATGCGAGCAGGTCAAGGACATTGATTCAATGTCATCGATTCAGTTAGCATTCTAGAATGACACATGTTATATATCATTTATATATACACACACAAATATGAATGAAAGCATATGTTGCTCCAATAATCCTAAATAGAGCTGTTATAATTGATCCAGAAAATGTAACAGGCTACCAAAAAAGAAGGTAAGAAATTAAGAGTATGAAGTTAAGGAAAATCCAGACAAGTTTTCCCTTTCAAAGCAAAAAACTATATTTCTTTTTGTGTGTATATGAGTGAATAAAACATTACATTATATGTACTTCAGGAATTTGAAACATACTCTTTACATCACCTCTTTGATGTCCTGTCTGATTCTATCAACTTTACTGATCTTTCACATTCTTCTAGTGAAAGAGAACATTATTTATATCTTCTATTCTTCTAATATATATTGTGAGTTAATAGTTGTGCAATATAAAACTATTTGTTTAAAATGGTCGCTGAAAGGTGAGAGACAATAATGCCTGTTTATTAAGGTAAAGGAAAAAGTTAAATTTGTGAATTGCACACTTAATTATCTATTTCCTAATCATAATAATCTTGTAAGAGTTGAAAAACAGACTTCATATCATCTCACGAATGAAATATTTAGGTCACTGTGTTTTGCTGTCTACAAATCATTGACTAGATTTAATTAAAAAGAAAATGCGAAACTGCTTGGTGTTCTAGTCAAGGCTGGTTTCCTTTCTTGTAGGCAGACAAGTTAAAACTGGCTGATATTTAATATTGTTTACTTCAGTTTTATCTTTCCTAAATTCAGTAAACTTTAAAAGCTAAAATATAGCTGTTTAAACAGATTAGTGAAAAGAAATAGCTTTGAATTGATTATATAGTCTTTCGAAGAAAATTATGCAAGAATGTATAATAAATGAAATACAGTTAAAGGTGTTTAGAAATATATTTTTAGCAGTGTAGTCTCAATGTTTATGTCAAATATCAATGAATTTTTCATAACCTTAAAGGGGCAGGTATTGGGCTAGGATTCGATTATGGGATTTCCATGATTTAACAGTAAGAAATTACAGGTTTAGGGTTGAAAATGTTTCTGGGAAAAGTTGATTGCTTGGACTGTTGATGAGGTATGTGAAAACAAGGGTGGGTGGCCATGGGGCAAGTAGTCATAGCTAAATAAGAACTTGAATGAGGAATGTAAACATAGAGTTCAGTTGAAGATAGAGATAAACAGAAGAGACAGTGAGCACCCCAGAGTTCCCCATTTAAAACTAAGAAACATGTAAACAAGCTCCTTTCTGCTTTAACCACAAAAAAGCAACAAACAAACAAAAAACCAAAAGAAAAAACAACCTGTTCATTTAACGCAAAGACCACAGTACCTTAATTCAGAATAGGGGAGTTTGATTTTGGTTCCTACACGTCAGAGGATCAGAGAGGACAGGCGAGCTTATTCATAAAGTGGAGCAAGGACAGAGTTTGAAAAGATTAGTACATGAGCTGTACTTGCCATGGAAAAATTTACACAATTTCAGTGGGATGAACTAACTGGTGAAGGCTATTCTACCATATAAATACTACTAAAGTGGTATTTACAGAATGTGCTGTTTTCCATATCCTAGGAAATCTGCCCCTTGCTGATAGGGATGACTATCTAAAGGGAATTATTGCTGTCTGAAAGGAGGGAAACTTGGGTGAGCAATCAGCCTCCAAAGAAAGACTGACAGCTTGTAAAGAGACTTGTTAATGATGCAAATATGAACTTGCATGTGCTTAAGATAAGCACTGATTTTATAAAACAAAGAGTTCATTCTCAGCATATTTTGGAAACACTTAGTCTTTGAGAGCTTGGTTGGTGAGTCCAGTGAAATGGCCAATTGAACTAATTCCCACTAGGAGTTTGTTTATTCTGCTTATCTGAAGCCAGAACCAACACTCCCTAAAAGTTTTGAATGGCATTTAATGCTTCCAGAAATTGCACTGTACCTATCTGTAGAGAAACCAGTTTCCCTTTGACTGGGTCATATTTATTAAAATTGTTCTATGAAATAAATATAAAATGGCTCTCGTATAATTTAGAAAACATGAATTACATGACTTTCCCCCACAGAGATATTCTGCTGGTAAGTAGAAAAATAAACTATAGTGGGTTTTATTCATTTTACATGGCATTGGTTACCCTCTCTGATAATGTATTTTTATCACAATAGAAATAATTTAAAATTATGTGAGATCCTAATAAGCCAAGACCATTTTACCTTTGTCTAACATCTATCTTATTTTTTTCATTATAACATTTTAACAGTTAAAAATATAAGTCAGAACCTAGACTTCAAAGTTCTTTATAAGAGAAAAGAGAATATTACAATGTACAAAGTATGTAAATTTCCAATTATTTTAAGTGGTGTCACATTTAATTTCTAAAAATGTTATGATTCATTCTAATATGCTAAGAAGTTTTCCCTAATAATCTAAACCTTTATTTATCTGCAAATGTATAAGAGGGGTTGGCAAACTACATTCTATAGACCAGATCCAGTATGTTGCTGATATTACATGTACAGCCAGCTGAGTTTGTCTTTTTACAGATGAACATTTACAGTCTACTTGATAATAGAGAATGCTTTTAACCCTAAGTGAACAAAAATGTTGACCCAATAAAGAATTCCATTCTTCTTATTGCTAAACCTGTGTTACAAAAGAAGCTAAATTATTAATTATGCAAAAGAAATTATATCTAATTATAATCATTACTTTTTAAATGTAATAAGAATGGGTAGAAATTCATTTTCTCTTGTATAACTGGACCTACACAATATTCTTGATTTTTGCCTCTTGGCATACAAAGCTTGAAAATATTTGCCATCTAGCCCTTTCCAGAAAATGTTGGGACCCATCTTATGTAGTATTTTTTCTTACTTTTTTTTTTCACTTCTATATCAGTTAAGCAATTAGTTTCTGAGCAACACCCATATGCCAGACACTATTCTAGGTCTCAGGAACACCACAGGAAACACAATTTTATAAAAATCCTACCCTCATGAAACTTACATTCCAATTATGTACCTCATCGCCTCCAAACTGACTGACTTCCATTATTCCCTTTCTACAGAGGGGCAAAATGAGGTTCAGAGGATTTATGTAGCTTGTTGGGATTCTCTCAGCCAGAATTGAACCCAGTTTTGCTTGATTTCAAGGCTTGAGCTTCTAACCAGTGGACGGGGCTGGCTTCATGAGTGGGGCTCCACACTTGGCTTCATGCTCTGCTGTCACCATCGTGAAACGCTTCATCATTTTTTGAACACGTTTTGAACAGTAAATACATTTCCATTTTGCTATTAGCCCCCCAAATTATGTAGCTGGTCCTGCCACTAAAGCCAAAGTGCTTCTCTCCCAGACCATATTCTGCCAGGGCTTTTTTTTTTTAAACACCCACAGAAATTCAGCTATGTAGAAGCTTTGAAATCTATCAAGATCTTGAGAAAAATAAGCTATTATTGATCCCCTGATTCATATTCTAGTTCCCCCAAAGACTGGAAGTTCCTTGAAGAACATAGGAACCTTTCCCACTATAACTTTAAAAAAAAATTTCTCTGGGTTAAATTCCTTTCAGAATACAGTAAGTAAGAAATAAATGTGCTTCCATAGAATTAAATTTTGCAGTATCTGAACCTTGTCAAGGGCTCTGTCTTAATTTCATCTCCATGGAAGGGCAAAATCTTTACCATCAACAATGTCTTCTGATCTTTATGCATTTGGAAATTTTGAAACAGCTGTGAGATATGACTTAAACAAAACCTAAGAACGAACCTGTTCTAATATAAGGAAATCTTTTGTCCAGTAATCAGTGACTGTACTTAAAACAGGTGCTTTGTCTTTTCTTTTAATTTCTTACAGCCTAGTCATTGTTGGATAAGCGAGATGGTGGAACAACTGTCAGTCAGCTTGACTGATCTTCTGGAAAAGTTTTCAAATATTTCTGAAGGCTTGAGCAATTATTCTATCATAGACAAACTTGTGAAAATAGTTGATGACCTTGTGGAGTGCATGGAAGGACACTCATTTGAGGTAACTTTGTATTGGGACTGCTTTTTATTACTCAACTCTGTAACCTATGACTGATTAGTGGTGGCAGGTGTGGAGATGTGTTTGTGAGATTTTTAATTTATAAATTTGTAATTAAAAAAATTTTGAAGATGAGCACAGAAAATAAATGTTTGTAGTTATATCACAACTGAAATGTATATTAAGACAATTAAATGTTGTCACTTAATATAAAAATAAGTGTATTCACAATACACTTATAAAAACAACCCTGACTTTATCTTGTGGATAAGGTTCTCATAGCCTTCCTATGAGGTTACCAATGTTCATTTACCTTTAAATGGGAAATTGCCTATAATGAACACTTGACCTCTTATCTATAGTAATAACATCACAACAAAGTAGTACATTTTGATGTCTTTGGGTCATTTGATGATTAATTGTCACTTCAGAGTATGGGTATGGCAGTGCTTTGGGTTCAAAGCATATGAAAGAAGCAGTGTACCCACTAGAGATTAGAGATGCTGGAGGTCAAATCCTGGCTTTGTTCAGCAATAGTTTTGCTCACCTTCTTTACACATAAAATGGGGACAAAGAAGAGTCGATATTACATGATTAATGATGAATTTTTATTCATCATTATGAAGGAATTTTTATCATTCAAATTTGGCAAAGTAAAATGTTAACAGTTTTTTTAAATCTTATAACACTATGTCTATCTAATAAATGACCTTTGGGACACCTGTTTTGGCATAGAGTTCACAAGCCAAGGTTTAACCTACAGGCCTTCTTGAAGTCCAAACCTAAGGCTTTAACCATGACGCTCTATGCTAAGTCACTTCAGTCGTGTCCGACTCTGTGCGACCCCATAGACGGCAGCCCACCAGGCTCCCCTGTCCCTGGGATTCTCCAGGCAAGAACACTGGAGTGGATTGCCATTTCCTTCTCCAATGCATGAAAGTGAAAAGTGTGAAGTCACTCAGTTGTGTCCGACCCTCAGCGACCCCCTGGACTGCAGCCTACCAGGCTCCTCTGTCCATGGGATTTTCCAGGCAAGAGAACTGGAGTGGAGTGCCATTGCCTTCTCCGATGATTCTCTATAGTAATAGTCAAATACTCTGTCTCCATTCAAATTCCAGTCACTCTCTAAGACCCAACCTCCATCCCATTTGTGCTCTCCAATCTTAAAATTCTCATAATGCCAGTCACCTAATCACTATAATTCATCATTTCTACTTTTTTACTTTCTAATTTCCCAATCAGAATGTATCTTATAATCAATGACATCTTAGAGTTAGCATCCCTTTTTATCATATCAGTATGAATGATATACTAATGGCAATGATAAGGAGAGGTCACAAAAAGTAGAGTATACCAGACAAGGTGTCATGAAGAAAATAAGATATGCCCTAGGGCCTGAAAGATGAATTAATTGGTCAATAAATGGCAATTTATCTAGAAGAGCATTCCAGATACCAAAAAGTATAAATTTACTAACCATGGCACTTTGGCTAGAACCCAAGAGATTCATACCAGGTGGTATCTCTCAGTTGTTTCAGAGGTTAACATATATAAAACACTTAGAGTAGTACATAGTAAGTGGTACATAGGTATTAACTCTAATTATTATTACCTGCTTTTATTTATAGATAACTATGTTTGAGAAGATCCCCTTGAGAAGGGAAAGGCTACCCACTCCAGTATTCTGTCCTGGAGAATTCCATGGACTGTATAGTCCATGGGGTCACAAAGACACAACTGAGCAACTTTCACTTTTCACATATTTATGAATTCCTAAAATATAGCTTTGACTTGTTTGGGGATTTTATAGAAAATCATACTCTTTTTATGCTTTCGAGACTTGCTTCTTTCACTCCACATTATGTTTATAAGATATCCACATTGATTATTAAAGCTGTAGTTAATTTTTTTTTTTATATATATACTATGAGAGTGCTGGTTGCTCAGTCGTGTCTGACTCTTTACGACCCCATGGACTGTAGCCCGCCAGGCTCCTATGACCATGGAATTCTGGATTCAGAATACTGGAATGGGTAGCCATTCCCTTCTCCAGGGGATCTTCCAGAACCAGGGATTGAACTCAGGCCTCCCACATTACAGACAGATTCTTTACCATCAGAGCCCCCAGGGAAGCCCTGCTTTGAGAGTAAATGTGCCATGAAAAATCAGGGACATCTTCTTAGAAAAGGTGACTCTTCAGTTGAGTTTACAGAGAGAATCCAAGTTGCCTAGAAAGATGAAGCAGCAAGGAACCACAGGCAAAGACAGGAGCAGAGGTGCAGAGAACGAAAAGGGTGGGACGTATGGGGATATTTGTGATTCCATATGCTCAGATGCCAAGTGAGTGTGGAAGATGGTTGTAGAGGAGGTGAACAAGGGCACAGAGGCCAATTAGGGTGGACTTAAATCCCTACTGGCAAATCAGGAAGGGAAATTATATATATGCATATAGGGAGACTGTAAATGCTTAAAATAAAATCACTGAGGTAATTCCCCAGTGGGTTAATGGTTAAGATCCTGTGCGTTCACTGCCAAGGGCCCAGGTTCAATGCCGGGTCAGGTGACTAAAATGCCACAACCTCTGCTGCTGCCGCTGCTGCCAAGTTGCTTCAGTGTGTCAGACTCTGTGACCTCATACATGGCAGCCCACCAGGCTCCTCCGTCCCTGGGATTCTCCAGGCAAGAACACTGGAGTGGGCTCCCATTTCCTTCTCCAATGCATGAAAGTGAAATCACTCAGTCGTGCCCGACTGTTAACGACCCCATGGACTGCAGCCCACCAGGCTCCTCCATCCATGGGATTTTTCCAGACAAGAGTACTGGAGTGGGGTGCCATTGCCTTCTCCTGTGCAGTGCAGCCAAATAATAAAAACAAAAAATAAATTCATTGATGTAGAATGTACCTTCTCTGAGGACATAGCATCCTGTGTATATCTCTAAATTCACAGCATATTATAATTGTCTCCCCAACAAGAGTGTGACCTCTCCATAGAAAAAGACTCTCTTGTTCAGGTTTTTTTTTTTAATAGAAATTTATTTATTTTAATTGGAGGCTAATTACTTACTTGTTCAGGTTTATAACACAGTACCTGGCACAGAAGCGTCTGTCACAGAGAATGATTTTTTAATTGCATGAATGGAAAATAAAGCAATGCCTGAGTTCTAATCCCAAATCTGCCTCTTACTCAAGACATGCTTTTAACAAATCAGTCTCCTTCTCTAAATCTGAATTTCCTCATCCATTTTTCCTAACTGTATCCCAGGGAGAGATGCTCTATGCAAAATAACAAAACAGAGAGTGGAGGATACTGAGAAATCTTCAGGCTATACTCTGCTCTTAGAAGCAAAATGCACATTTCCAGAACAAACCAATAGGGACTTCCCTGGTGGTCCAGTGGTTAAGATTTTTGCCTTCCAATCTAGGGCATGCCAGTTCAATCCCTGGTTAGGGAGCTGAGACCCCACATGCCTCTCAGTAAAAAAATGTACAACAGGAAAAATATTGCAACAAATTCAATAAAAACTTAAAAAAAAAAAAAGAAAAAACTTGGGGAAAAAAAAAAAAAGTCCAGGAGTGAGGAAATCAGTTTGACTTTGTTTTTTTTTTTTTAATTTAAATTTATTTATTTTAATTGGAGGCTAATTACTTTACAATATTGTAGTGGTTTTGCCATACATCAACATGAATCCATCACGGGTGTACACGTGTTCCCCATCCTGAACCCCCCTCCCACCTCCCTCCCCTTACCATCCCCTCTGGGTCATCCCAGTGCACCAGCCCCGAGCATCCTGTATCCTGCATCAAACCTAGACTGGCGATTCGTTTCTTATATGATATTATACATGTTTCAATGCCATTCTCCCAAATCATCCCACCCTCTCCCTCTCCCACAGAGTCCAAAAGACTGTTTTTTCTACTGTTCATAAACAGTTCATTGATTCAATATACCACTGTTTATTAAACCACTCTCCTGTTGATTGGTGTAAGAATTTATAAACACTGCTGGTAAGAACTTTCTTAATATGCCTCCTGGTACATCTTGCAAGAGTTTCCTTAAAGTAGTTACCTAGGAGTGGAATTTCTGGGTCACAGGATGGGCGCATGTCCAACCTTACTAATATCAAAGTGCCGATTTATGTCATTCCACTGGTATATATGAGACCCCCTCTGCTCCAGGTCCTTGCCAGTATTTATCATCATTAGACTTCTTAATTAGTGCATATTTGGAGCATGTGTTGTGTATATTTTTAATGAGAAGTAATGATTTTAATGAACATCTTTAAAGAGAACAGTCTATAATTTGTTGTTAGGATTATTTCATTGTTTTGACGTTGCTTTCACCTTACTCACCCTCACCACCACCCTCTTCCTTTTATCCGGAATTGAGCACCAGACTGAACTGCATAGAATCATTTGTCCTATAGTGCCAGTTTGAATTATGAGTTTTAAAACAGTTGTCTAGAGAATTCCCTGGTGATCCTGTGGATTAAGACTCTGGGCTTCCACTGAAGGGGGCACAGGTTTGATCCCTGGTTGGGGAACTAGATTCTGCATGCCCTGTGGAGAGGCAAAAAAATCTAATTCAAATTTAACTCAATGGATATGTTCCTAAAATATTAACAATGTTATTAAAAAAAAAAAAACAGTTGTCTAAAAGTGTCCGTTTCACTTGAGTCTGTCAAGGACATATTTGTGGTCTATTATTTTGACATTAATTAAATCTGCAGACTATTTGAAAAACCTAATCTTTTTTCTTCTTCTTCTAGAATGTAAAAAAATCATCTAAGAGCCCAGAACCCAGGCAGTTTACTCCTGAGAAATTCTTTGGAATTTTTAATAAATCCATCGATGCCTTCAAGGACTTGGAGATAGTGGCTTCTAAAATGAGTGAATGTGTGATTTCCTCAACATCAAGTCCTGAAAAAGGTAGGACATACAAGCATTCCTAATATAAATGTAAAAAGCAAGACTGAATCATATATGTAGGTAAGAATCTACCTCTGACTCAAATATATATGTAGCTAGAAAAAGACATGTGTGTGTGTATGTCTAATATAAAAGCAAATATCAGTGGCATGAAAAAAAAACAATACAGTTACATACTTGTTGGTGTTCAAGCCCAAACAACACTTAACCATCTTCAAAGTACAGAATTGCGCATGAGTAAATGATATATTAGTCACTCATTTTCACCTGATATTTATTAGTAATATACAATTATATTCTTCTTCACTTTCAGTCTTCTTAATGTCCCCTTCTCAAATCTTTTCCCTAGGGGTCTAACTCTGAGGTATGAATTCTCATCTTCACCACTTAACCCTGTATTGAAACTTCTTCCCCACTATCATCCCTATGATATGAAATTTTAATTTAATTACTTATTTTGAAAAAGTGACCAATTTCCAGCCATTTGCATTATTTACATTTATTAGCATGTGTAGGCAGTGAATCTTTGTTCTGTAAGGTGACTTTGGTGAATTTCTTAATAAAAATAGAATAGCAGGACCCAGTATAAAATAAATAGTATCTGAATAATCAAGATTTGGGAAGCAGGCCTGGAAAGTACTCTAATATTGCACTTCACCTTTTGAGGAGTCTTTAATTTATGTAAATCGCCATGCAACACTGACGCATTATTGCTTTCTATTTAGATTCCAGAGTCAGTGTCACAAAACCATTTATGTTACCCCCTGTTGCAGCCAGCTCCCTTAGGAATGACAGCAGTAGCAGTAATAGTAAGTACATATATCTGACTTAATGCATGCATGGCTCCAATTAGCTTCTGTTAGGAGTATTGCATGAGCTTTAAAGGAAATTTCTACAGTCATTACTATTAATTCTGTTCTTTTACTATTCTTCCTGTTATGATTTTCCTGAGAATTAAATAATTAGGTTTGCACAATTGGATTTCCCTAAAGCTGGAGATAATGTTTAATTGGGGTAATAAATTTTCTGCTAAGATAGTTTTCAATAAGGCATGAAATTACTTTTAGATGATTTAAGCTTTTTTCATTGTTGACTTGAAATATATTTTGCATGGAATTTGCTTGACAAAAAATGGAATTTTAAAATGGAAAATACAGGTACTGGCTGTGTAAAATTCCAAGGATATCTTCTGTTTTGTTGTATATAACACTGTTTATTACTGTATATTTAGAAATTTGATGTTTTTTTAAATTTTACTATAAAATTATATGTTGGGGGACAATATGCTTCTTTCTCTGAAATTTCTATCCTTGTTCGAGAAGAACAATCCAGTTTCCTGGAAGTCAAATGTCCTTTTTTCTTTCAAATGTAATCCCATGGACAGAGGAGCCTGGAGAGCTACAGTCCATGGGGTCGCAAGAGTCGGGCACAACTGACAGACTAAACTTACCTACCTAGGCAAAAGTCACTATAAGGGTCATTGGATTTACTAAATATTCTGACTCTCTAGTCTCATGGATGCTGTAGGAGGAAAAAGTTCATCCTCTGATCTTAGCTGACAAGATCATCTTTTTAAAGTTAGTAATGGGACACTCGTATATTCAAGAGCATCAAAGACCTATCTGTAAAAAAGAGTAATCAATTTAATACAAATCCACAATAGCAATACTTCAATTCAGAAATTAAAAGGAAAACCTCTAAAATCAATCTGTTTTGGACATTTGCCACCAAAGTGAAGTCACTCAGGCGTGTCCGACTCTTTGCAACCACGTGGACTGTAGCCTACCAGGCGCGCCTCCCTCCATGGGATTCTCCAGGCACGAGTACTGGAGTGGGTTGCCATTTCCTTCTCCAGGGGATCTTCCTGACCCAGGGATGGAACCTGGGTCTCCCACATTGCGGGTAGACGCTCTAACCTCTGCACCACCTGACCTGAATTGTGATGAGGCTATTTGTAATCTTTACCCTCTAAAAGTGGGTATGTCTTTCACTAAGGCATGCCTTTCACTAAGAAATATTAATGTGTTTGACTATAGGGTGCTACTCATACCTCATTGAGGATATTATATAATTTACAATATTTATAGGACAGAAATATTATAAGATCTAAAATTCTGAATGCCTATTGGATTCGAAAAATTTGAAGATACTATATATGTTAAGGTCTTTCTTACTAAGAATTTTATTAATCTTTTCAAAGAAGCAGTTTTTGACTTTTAAAATTCTGTTAGTACTTCATTGGTTTATAATCTTACCTTTCATAATTTCCCTACATCTGCCTTGGGTTTATTTGTTTAACTTTTTCTAACTTCTTAAATTCTCAAGGTAGAAAAATTAGATCATTGACTCTAAACCATTCTTCTTTCTAAAATAAGCACTTTAAGGTATAAATGTCCTTATAAGCAGCTTTAGCTGAATTCCACATATTTTGATATATTGTGTTCCTATTATCATTTCTTTAAAAATAATTTTCCTTATGATTTCTTTTGTTCATGGGAATATAAAAGTGGGTTGTTTGTTGTCTAAAACTATGTGACTTTTCTAGATATCTTATTAATGGTTTCTAAATTAACTCCATTATTGTCAGAGAACATACAGTGTAGTCTTGTGAAATTTATTGAGACATTTTGTGAATATTAAAGTTTCAGGTGTAGCATCCTGAAATTTGATACAAGTGGTTGATAAAGTTCAGATCTTCTGTCCTTATTACATTTTTTGTCAAATTTGTAATTGTTTACTGAGAGGAGAGCACTAGAAATCTTTCCTTTTGATTGTGGATTTTGTTATTTCTTGTTTTGGTATGGTTTTTGCTTCACCTACTTAGCAGCTCTATTATTAAGTACTTATATATTTTATTATTGTTATATCTTTCCTGATTAATTGACTTTTACATCTTACTGAAATATTCCTTATTAACTCTGCTAGAGCTCTTGTCTTGAAGCATATTTTGTTTGACATTGGTAGAGCCAGCCTTTCTTATATTTACTGTTTTCATATATACTGTTTTTCTTCTTGTCTTTATTTTGAAAGTATATCTCTGATAGGATGCAGTTGGGCCCTGCTATTTTATCTAGTCCCTTATTTTCATTAATTAGGCTGTTTCATCCATTTTGTATTTACTACAGTTATTGGTGTATTTAAAGATGTCACTCCATTGTCTTCCTGCTTCTATTGTTTCTGACAAAAAGGCAGCCAGCATTTATATGATGTTTTCCCTTATATGTACTGAGTCATTTTCCCCCTCTGCCGTTCAAAATTTACTTCTGTTTTAGGAGTTTAAATAAGATGCATTTAGGAGTGGTTTTCTTGTTTGTCAAGCTTCTTGGATATGTAAGTTTAAGAATCACACATACGTACAATCACACACATAATCCACATATATTATTGATGAAATCAGTCTCACAGATCATGGACGTTTTGTTCATTTTTTTCCAACCTCCCTTTAATCTTCAAGATGAATGATTTCAACCTATTTTCAAGTTCCCTGACTTTTCTGTCATCTGCTAAATTTTTTCTTCCAGTAAGTTTTCCTTTTTCCATTAATTTTTTTTGTGAAGACTTTATTTTTAGAGCAGTTTAAGGTTTACAGCAAAATTGAGGGGCATAGAGGTTTTCCGCATACTCCCTGCCGCACATGCATAGCCTCTCATTATCAGCATCCCCCACTAGAGTGGTGCATTTGTACAGTGGAGGAGTCTTCATGGACACCTCATATCACCCAAAGTCCACAGTTTACACAGGGCTCACTCTCGGTGCTATCCATTCTATGGGTTTGAATCCAGTGCATTTTTTTCATTTCTAAATGTGTGCTTTGTGTTCTAGAATTTTCATTGGATTCTTTTTATATTTTATATTTTTCTGCTGAGATTTTCCATCTGCATATTCATTTGACAATATTTTCTATTTTGGCTCTTGGATATAGTTACAATAGCTTCTCTAAAGTTCTTGTTTTCAAATTTCAATATGTAGGCCATCCCAGCATGGTTTCTATTAACAGATTTTTTTTTTCTTCCTGATTGAGGGTCACTTCTTCCTTTAGATGGCTAGTAATTTTTGACCATATGCTGGATATTATAGGTATTATGTTGTTGAATATCTGGATTTTGTAGCATTCCTTCAGTGACTGTTTTGTTCTGATAGGCAGTTAGTTCATTTCCTAGCAGATCAGCTTTCTCTTCCTTCCTAGGCTTTTTTTTTTTTTTTTTTTTTAAGCTTTCTTAGAGGGTGGAGGGAGAGTAGCGTTATTTCTAAGGCATGAGGTCACTGAGCTATCTCTTGAATGCCTAGAAAATCTCTCCATTCTTGCTTGTCAGAACTTCTTTGTCTCTGAATTGACTGCTAGGGTCTTTGCTTAAGTCATAGCTTCTTGGACACTGTTTATTGCCAGCTTTTGTGAAGTTTCTCACTGTGCATGTACAGCTTATTATTCAACCAATGTTTGAGTCTCCTCCAGACACTTATAGCACTTCTTTTCTACACAGTTCCTCTCCCCAAAATAACTCTGCCTTACAAACCTCACAAACAGCCCTGCCTCCAGCTAAGGCAGCAGCCCTAAGCTTCATTCTCTGATTTCCTATCGCAGTGAGACTACTAAGTCAATAGTTGTCAACCAGCCAGCAAATCGGGACAGTTGTGGGGCTTATCTCTTGCATTTTCCCTCTCCCAGGGAGTACACTCTCGCATTGCCTTTCAGCCAAGGTCTGAAAGTAGTTGCCTAGTATAATTTGTTTAGTATGATAAGTACTTACGTTGAGAAGGTTAAATTGCTATCATCAGGGTTGAATGCAAAATCTTTTCTACTTATAAGAGAACTGAATATAAAACACCTGTTCGGTCCTATACCTTTGAGACTTTCGGTAGTTTCAAATGGCAATATGAATGACCAGACTTGTTTTTTGTTTCCCTTTTTCTCCCTTTCTTCTTTTTTTGTAAAAAAAAAAAAAAAAGTGGCTCTTGCATGATCAGCAGCTTTTGGCCAGGTGTTCTCACTCATGAAAATGGCACTTAGATGCCCATGGATAGGACTAGGTATTATGGAGTGTACAGTCTCATAAGAGAAGCAGACACAAATTAAAATATTCATATTTTATGTTATTTATACTATATTTAACAGAAGTATGTAAATGTCTTTAGTTCTAACATAAGGAAAGTAAGGCGTTTGGGCGAGTACGGTCAGGGAAATTTGAAGAAACCATGCTGTTTTCAGGGATAAGACCCCAAATGTTGAGGACCATGGCATATGATGGAGCAGCCCAGAGATGTAAGTGCCCTCTCTGTAGCTTATAAGGGAGAATCATGGGATAAGGTAAAAGTGTAAAAGTTATCCAAAGGGAGTTGTGCTTTCAAAGTAATGGTAATATTCTTTGTACCAAGCTAAAGTGTGTTTTAAAAATGTTTAAGTTTGCGATCCTTACAGACAGTATATTTAAATGACAGAGAGAAGATCCTTATTTTGACAT
Source organism: Capricornis sumatraensis (assembly GCF_032405125.1). Classification (NCBI taxonomy): domain Eukaryota; kingdom Metazoa; phylum Chordata; class Mammalia; order Artiodactyla; family Bovidae; genus Capricornis; species Capricornis sumatraensis. The sequence goes on along the minus strand of NC_091072.1, from coordinate 63,022,667 downwards.
TACCTTACACATCTTCTAGAAAGACCACTGCCCAGCTCTAGCCCTTGCTTGGCTAGCTGTGTGATCTTGGACTCCTCAATCAAATGGAGGTTGATAATCTTTCCAAGTTTTCTATGAGTTTTAAATGAGTTAGCGCATGTGTACTTAGCACCGTGCCTGATGTATAGTACATGTTCATCAAGAATTATTAGAACAATTAGAGGAGCTAGGCTGGGTCAGTAAGTGGTGAGCCTGTGGTGAGCTCTGAATCAAGGGAGAGTACTGAGTTGCATGTTTTCTAAGGACCAAGAAGAGAGACATATTCCTGGGCATGGTGCCCATAAGCAGACTCACTCTGCAAAGAAATTCAGCAGAACTGTAGCACAGGTTTTTGTGGTCTGTGTTTGTACAGATGTCTGGCATTATTAGTCAAACCACACAAGTCAGTTCCCACCAATTTTGAACACCGGACAGTTTTCATAATAATGAGAACAGCTAATAAGAACTCAGGAATTCAGGATTACTCAAATCCTGTCCAGATGAGCTTCCCCACCCCCATAAACTTAGAGGCATTTTTATATAAAAGCAATGCTTTGGACCCAATAGCCTTCATTTATGCTTCCCAGGTGGCACTAGTGGAAAAGAATGCCCCTTCCAATGCAGGAGACAGACAGTTTAGATCCCTGGGTTGGGAAAGTCCCTCTGGAGTAAGAAATGGCAATCCACTCTAGTATTCTTGCCTGGAGAATTCCATGGACAGAGGAGCCTGGTGGGCTACAGTCCATGGGGTCGCAAGGGTCAGACACAATTGAAGTGACTTAGCACACATGCACACCCTTCATTTGGCTCTTGAGGCACATAATTCAGTTCTCATTGACCCCTGATGGATAGCAGCTGTAGCAAGTATTGGGACTCATGCCTTGGAGGTGTAAGCAAAGCCTTTTCTAATAAAGTAGATTTTCTCTCCTGGAAGAGGGATGGCAGGATCACTGAAGAGAACCCAAGGCCTAGCTGTGAAGCCATTTACATCAAGAGAAGAAATGAGGAAGTGACACCTGTAGAAGGTGAAGTCAGCTCCTGTGGATCTGACCACCTCCTATCTCCTTTTCTGTCTCATACAGGAGGACGGGTGCTAGGTGTGAGTCAAATTCCAGAACTTTGTTCAAGGCCAGAGTCCTAGGGGTAGGGCTTTGGTTAACGAGTCCCAGTGTTCTGGGAGAGAGGCGCACTTCCTTTAGTCTCTCCTCCAGCTTGGCTTTATCTGCAGCACCTCCCCTGGGGGCGGTCCTCCTAGCTGAGAAGATTTAGAGTGGGGAATCCCAGAGCACCTCACTCTGTAATAAGTTCCTTCGGCTTACTGCTGGTGGGTGTGCTCTTTCCTCTGGTCTCAGTAATAACAATTCAAGATTTGGCCTTTGGATAGAACAGGAAGAGCAGATGTCTCGCTGCCTTGACTCTGGGGCATCTGGCTGCTCAAACATAGGTAACGGAGTTCTCCGTAGCACCATCCCCACTAGTTTTCCACTGGAGTCTGGGGACGAAATATTCATAGCTTCCTTTGTTCTCTATGTCTGGATGTGTCACTGGGCCAAATCATGATCACATGCCAGCAATCAGAATAGACAGTGTGGGCCATAGTGGCTTGGCCATCAATGGGAATTCGAACATGTCACTGAAATACAAACGCAAATACCCAAATTATTATTTACCGATAGTGATATAAACATTTCTAAAATGGTCAGAATTGCCTGTAACTCCAAACACATTTCCTCATAGAAATCACTTTTATAAATAGTAGCAAAATCTCAGACAAACACGTGTAAGCTTATATAACCCTTAAAATGGTTGTATTATTGTAATAATAGTGTTACTTCAATTATGCCAAATCCCATTTTATAACTCAGGCTTATTTTGGTGATAGAATTCATGTTGAGCTTTAAGATGCCTAAAACATATTTCCCATGGGGTTGGCCAAAATATCTGTCAGTCTGGTCTTAGGAAGTGATTCAGAGTTACATGAATGGAAGAGTCCACTTCTTCACTCAATCTCCTTTCAGTATAAGGGGCACCATGACTCACTATGTTTCCTCTATGCTGCCCAAACACACACCCAAACTTTCTATTATGAGAACCTCTTTGGAAACCTAAGAATCGTAGAATTAATGAGTTTCCTGTTCCAAGTTTACAAATGGTAGGGAAATGGGCAATTCCTATTCTCACTACAGTAGATAAGATTTGTTTCTTGCCTCTCAGGTTAAATCTGTGAGTTAACTTTTCCCTCTTAAATGCTGATACACATGCTGATTCTTTTAGATCATGTACTTTAGGTATTTAATATTAAATAGGTGACTGTAGGCTGACACAGTAACCCAAGTATCATTGCAAAATATCATAGCCCAAATCAGTCACTTTTACTTAACTGGCTTACATTTTGATCATATAATGGCTGAAAGTATATAATTTATAAATGTATTACATCTTCCAAAGAGAACTGAAAGTTTAACTCTTACGAGTTGACACACACGTGTCCGTGTTCTCAAACAAGGAGGTTGTTTCTTGTAAGGAGACAGAGAGGAAAAATCTGTCAAAATGTTAAGTTTTGTGATGGGAGCAAGAGTCCCTTAGAGGAGTTTTGTTGTTTAATTCCTGAATCATTCTGCTTCTCAAGGAAGATCAAAGCAGGATGCAGGGAGGTGTCCCAAGTTGATTTCCTGTGCAGGCTCTCTCTCTCACTTAGTTATAAGGGGAGACACTGGTGTTTCCAGCCATTCTCCCCTGTTGAGTCATCTCTGGCTTTCTAACATAGAAAGCCTGAAAAACTGAAACCTTTAGTCCATAGCACAGTGCAAAGCACTGCTCGGTATCCAGCAAATGCCAACTGACGATGCAATGAAGAGACACCCCAATTCTAAGCTTGAGGTCCCTGAAAATACCCTAAGCATAATGTGCAGATATTAACTTAAAATTTGAGGCAGGGCAGACATAGCTTGATGCATCGAGACCTTGATTGGGATGCAGAATGTCATCTTTAACCTTTCTTGGCAAGAGGTGATGTGTAAAAAAGTGAAAAGATATTAGAAGATAAAGGCATAGAAGATGGATTTGCTTGATTAGACAAATTGTTTTCAGGTAGATGTTATCTGCGTTCCATATGGTTCCACATTAACCAAGTCAGACATCGTTCTATCTGTGGGGTTTCTTTTTCACCTTCTATCTTTCAGAAACGACATGAACTTGTATTGAAAGTGGAAAAATCAGTATGTTAAATACTTTAAACAGATGATAGGTCCAGAGTATATTTCAGAAACAGTTGGGAACAACCACAGCATTAAGAGCAAAACCTCTGGCATGGGTATGGGTATGTGGTGTTCACCACTGTACTGTTTAAATTACAGGGAAGGCCTCAAATTCCATTGAAGATTCCAGCCTACAATGGGCAGCCGTAGCATTGCCAGCATTCTTTTCTCTTGTGATCGGGTTTGCTTTTGGGGCGTTATACTGGAAGGTAAGTGCTGTTATTCCTTTTTTTTTTCCCCCTTAATCAAAAACTTTACATGTTTATTTGTTCATACTACATTACATAAATGATTAACAAACTGCCCTTTTCTAAGAAAGGATCCTACCAAGAAAACAATAAGACAGGCTATGTCTTAACTTACAGCCTCCACAGAATATAAACCTTAGAAAGGTTCCCCTGTTCCTCCTTAGTTTTGAAGACCACTCCTCTAACTGAGAATGCATACTTAAGAAAATGAAAACTGGTTTATTAGTCTGAACTAAATATAAAAAGGAATAAATACATGATGTGCTTAAAATTAGCTAGAAATGCCATTTGTATGATACGCTATTTTGGATTTCTATTCTTACGTTCTCTTCTCATTGAAACCTGTCTGAAATTTTTAAATGTGCTAAATGATTGCAAGTCAGCTTTTTGAAATGTCTTTTTAATTTGATTACTATTTAAGTCTTCTAGTTTCTTTACTACTCTTTCCTCTCCAACATCCTAAAACTTTTGAGTGATAATACCATACATTTTTCATAATTTCTTATTGCAAAAGTATTTTCATAGGCTGCCTGTGGATGAAAACATAAAAGTGGAGACTATTTACCTCTTAAATAGGACATGATAATTTTACAATACATATCATTGTTCTTTTCCCAGAAGAAACAACCAAATCTTACAAGGACAGTTGAAAACAGACAGATTAATGAAGAGGATAATGAAATAAGGTATTTCATGTGACTAAATATGTTCATCGGTAAGGTTGACCTCGCCACTTTGCATGCCATGCCTGTTCTCATAACATCTTTTAAGAAGTGTTTCACCCTCATGATGGCAGCTCCTAACCAATGTCTTCCAACTTTTAGCTCCATTTCTGATCTCCCATTGTCTCTTCAGTCGCACATCTCCACTTACCTGTGAAATACCTTCACAGAATTGTCTTCCTGACCCTTCTTAGGGTATGCTCTCTCTCTTTCTATAAGCAGCCGAATCTTGCTCATCATGTTCCTGGTCATGGAGCTCGGGAGGCACGTTTACCCTCCTCTTTTACATACTGTAACTGAGACATGCTTAGCTCCTTCTTTAGCGGCAATCATTATTTTCATCTTGTCTGAGTTGCTGCCACAGAACCTTCCTTGGCCCTTCTAACTTCCACCTTTGTCTCCTTCTGTAAACCCCATTCTTGACATCACTTCCTAGTCAAGATATTTGCAGTGCTTTTCTCTCTCACACTTCATCTATTAGACCTCATGCTGGCTTTTGGAGCCTTTAACTTATCTCAACATACTCAGTATTTTTTAAAGCCAGATACAAAATTTAAGATACCTTCCACTTATGATGGGATTCCCTGGTAGTTCAGATGGTAAAGTGTCTGCCTGCAATGTGGGAGACCCAGGTTTGATCCCCTGGTCGGGAAGATCTCCTGGAGAAGGAAATGGCAACCCACTCCAGTACTCTTGCCTAGAAAATCCCATGAATGGAGGAGCCTGGTGGGCTACAGTCCATGGGGTCACAAAGAGTCAGACACGACTGAGTGACTTCACTCACTCCACTTATGATAGTTGACTTCTGATCACTATTTTACCACATACTGCTCAGGACCAATACTTTGACTTTACATTCAGGTTTTTCCATTTGGCATGTTATTTTCTCTTATGTTGTATGTGTATACATTCACATATTAAGCACATACAAGCATTTTCTGTATATGTATCATATGCGTAGAGAATTTTTTAACTATTTGAGGAGACTGTGTTGAAGTCCTCCCTGTAGTAATGTTACGAAAGTAAACTTCCCACCCAATTTTGCAAGCTTTTTGCTCCTGTATTTATAGAAAAGTAAAAACTGCCCTTTACAATGCCCAGATCATGGTATACTTCAGAATCTGTCTTAAAGCAAATAAGCATGTTTCTTGGTTTTCAGTATGTTGCAAGAGAAAGAGAGAGAGTTTCAAGAAGTGTAACTGTGGCTTCTATCAACACTGTTACTTTCGTACATTGGTAAGTTTTCAGAATTCAAGCTAAAAGATATAGCAGGAACTACACAGCATCCTAGATGCCAGAAGTTATTGTCTTCTATCAAGTTGATATCAGTATGTCAGCTGAAACTGTTACATTGAATTGTGCATTCTCAAATTTTGAAAGGCAAGCAGTGTTATTCCAGATTAGTGGATTCATCTTGTAGACGAATTATACAGAACATTAACAGTTGAGTGTTTCCTTTCTTTTTTTTTTTTTTTTTTGTGCCACACCATATGGCTTGTGGGATATTAGGTCGCTAACCAGAGATTGAACCCACATCCTCAGCAGTGAAGGTGCAGAGTCCTAACCACTGGACTGCCAGGGAATTCCTGAGTGCTTCTTATTTTTGAGGCCAAAAATAAACAAGAGAGATAGAGCAAAGTAGGATTAAAATAAAAGAGAAGAAGAATAAATAAAACCAATTTCAATCAGGTGTGATTACTATAACATGATAGGAAAGCTATCTCATTTGTTAAATGCTCAATCAAGGGAAACCCAAAAACATTTCCCTGCTATTTTAAGGAAAAGGAGTAAAGGTCAAAATCCCTTATAGTCAGGAGAGGGAAGGTGTCAAGGGAAGGTGCCACCTGCCACATGACTGGTCCTCATTGTGCCTCATCACAGTCCAGAACCCCAGATGCACTGAATACAAGCCAGGGGTAAATACCTGAGGTTGGTGGTTGTGTGGGTGTGTGGAGGCCTCGGGGAGAAGGGAGGCCAGGAGAACACGACCAGAGGGCGCTGTTTTTTACAGCTCCTCTCCCTTCTCCTGTCTTAGCTTCCAAAAAAGTTGCAGGTGTGGTGCGGGAGCACCCTGAACGGCGCTAACCTGACCCAGCATCATGCATGCTCTTCCCATTTTACTGCCAACTGGCTATTAATTCTGTTCTGCCCATGAACTCCGATGTATTCCAGTGGGGTATGAGTGTTCTTTCAGTTTTCTAAATCTTCCTTTCTTCCCCGGCACCCCCTCATGGTTGGAGGATCATTTATCTGCCCAGATTTTTACAGACACGGTCTCTGGAGAGCTTCGCCCTTTTCTTTCATGTCATTGTCCTTCCAGCTCGTCCTTCTGTCCCAGATTCAGAGATTTCTCTCTACAGTGAGTCTTCTGCAGGGAAACTGGGTCACAGAGTCTCTTGTCTCCTCCAGGAACTCGCTTTTTATCAAAACGCCATTTTTTAGCCACCCCAAAATAACTTCATATAATAATAGTAATTATGTCACATATGCCTCTCACATTTTAACCCTGCTATTACGCAGACTTCATTTTTACCTTGAATCATGCCCTTGATCACCATGTCTGGGGCATGAATAGCACCCTCTCTTTTTTCTTCTCCCATCCTAGCCCTCTCTAGACTCATGTTTCCTATCAAATACTGTAAAGGAACACTTGATTTTCTTTATTTTCAGGCCCAGTATTCCCTAAGCTGAAATCATTGTTATTTCTAAAAACTTAACTTTTCTGCCCTTGAATCCCAGTATAAACCTACTGCTTCTTCCCTATCTGCCGTTTCAGTTCCCTTAAGCCAGACATCCTCCAAGCACACGTTAAGTGCTTAATTGAACCTTCAAGGTTCAAGTAATGTCCTCTGTGGTTTGGTTTTGGATGGCCTGTCCTCTGTGGTTTGGTTTTGGATGGCCTGTCCTCTGTGGTTTGCTTTTGGATGGCCTCACTGGGGTCCTGTTTTGGCACACAGGTCATGTGGTGTTTAACTGTGGTACTTGTCCTGTGACATTTGGAGAATGGATTTTGATGGAAAAGCCCAGGGAACTGACCTAAGAGGGGAAAAAAAAAAGATGGCATTTTAAAGGCTGTAGTCAAGCAACCAACACATGTCTACCAGTCAGGGGACAAGAACGAAGGCTGTCTGGTTCTTGCTGTATCTCCTCACGAGCACCTCACTTGTTGCCTAAGCATTGTAGATGTTCAGTCAGTGTCTATTGAATGAGTGACTGAGGCAATAAACAAACCCTAAATGAAAAGTTTACTAAGTGGTAAGGAATATAGTTCTTATGAAATGACCTTTTTTTTTTTTTAATGTTTTGGTGATGATTTTTTTTTTAATTTTAATTTTTACTTTATTTTACTTTACAATACTGTATTGGTTTTGCCATACATTGACATGAATCCACCACAGGTGTACATGCATTCCCAAACATGAACCCCCCTCCCCATAACATCTCTCTGGGTCATCCCAGTGCACCAGCCCCAAGCATCCTGTATCCTGCATCAGACATAGACTGGAGATTCATTTCTTACATGATAGTATACATGTTTCAATGCCATTCTCCCAAATCATCCCACCCTCTCCCTCTCCCTCTGAGTCCAAAAGTCCGCTCTACACATCTGTGTCTCTTTTGCTGTCTCACATACAGGGTCATCATTGCCATCTTTCTAAATTCCATATATATGTGTTAGTATACTGTATTGGTGTTTTTCTTTCTGGCTTACTTCACTCTGTATAATTGGCTCCAGTTTCATCCATCTCCTTAGAACTGATTCAAATGTATTCTTTTTAATGGCTGAGTAATACTCCATTGTGTATATGTACCACAGCTTTCTCATCCATTCATCTGCTGATGGACATCTAGGTTGTTTCCATGTCCTGGCTGTTATAAACAGTGCTGCGATGAACATTGGGGTACATGTGTCTCTTTCAATTCTGGTTTCCTTGGTGTGTATGCCTAGCAATGGGATTGCTGGGTCATTAGGCAGTTCTATTTGCAATTTTTTAAGGCATCTCCACACTGTTCTCCATAGTGGCTGTACTAGTTTGCATTCCCAGCAGTGTAGGAGGGTTCCCTTTTCTCCACACCCTCTCCAGCATTTATTGCTTGTAGACTTTTGGATCGCAGACATTCTGACTGGTGTGAAGTGGTACTTCATTGTGGTTTTCATTGACCTTTTTAAAAAGGTTTTTTGTTTTACAAGACGAGTATGTTTTAGAGATCTGCTGTACAACGTAATGTTTAGAGTTGTTTTTTTTTTTTTTGTCTTTTAAAGAAGGGATGTTTTATTTTTTTTTCTTTTTTTTATTTATTTTTTTAATTTCATTTTTATTTATTTATTTATTTTTTTAAATTTTAAAATCTTTAATTCTTACATGTGTTCCCAGACATGAACTCCCCTCCCACCTCCCTCCCCATAACATCTCAGTGGGTCATCCCCATGCACCAACCCCAAGCATGCTGTATCCTGCGTCAGACATCGACTGGCAATTCAATTCTTACATGATAGTAAAAAAGCTATATTGTGTATTTTAAAATGTGTTCAGAGGGTGGATTTTGTGTTGTGTTCTTACTGCAATAAAGTAAGATGAACAATCTTTTGAAAAGTGCAGTAAGGTTTATCTTATCTTATATGTGTATGTTTCAGTTGCTGATTTTGGTGAGGACAGCAAAGTGTATACAGCGAGAGGAAACGGTCATATAGAGAACGGCTAACTTATTTTCTTAGAATCTGAAATATTACTCATATAATTAAATGAATGAAAATGAAGCAGGTTAAAGAAGCCCCAGATTGTTTAGAAATAAACTCATCACATAATACTTGAGGAGCTGGTGCAAAATAGATGACCTTACTCATCATCATCTTGGCAAAGCTCTCTCAAGGCTCAGGTCAGAAACCATCCCCTCTGAAAAGCTGACTTTCCAAATGAAAGTAATCTCTAAGATTTCCCAGGTGGCTCAGTGGTAAAGCAATCCACCTGCCAATGTAGTAGACACAGGAGTTGCAGGTTCAATCCCTGGGTCAGGAAGATCCTCTGGAGGAGGAAATGACAGTGTACTCCAGTATTCTTGCCTGGCAAATCTCATGGACTAAGAAGCCTGGCAGGCTACAGTCCTTGGGGTTGCAAAAAGTGGGACCTGACTGAGCATGCACACACAATTATATTTCATATTACATTTCATACCATACTAATAAATTAGGAAGGCATCACCTTTACTTACATACACTTTTTGTGTCCTCTTATAAACCATAAGCTCTGAGAGGACAGGACTCATTTCTGAATTTCTGTATGGAATCCCACTGAACTATATAGTTTATACTTTGCACATGTAAGTGATGATGACTGTATCTGTTGAATAAATGGAGATGAATGACTACATCAAAGAATTGCAATAATGTGAGAATAAATTGTATGTAGTAAAAATAGATGTGTGTAGGTAGAAGTAAATAATTCAAATGTTGAGGGAAAGATAGCAGCTCATTATCATGAATCTGCAAACCCCAAAGTCAAAATGTGAATGTACCACTTGTGACCATTGATTGAGAAAACTTTGTTCTCTGTAACAATAGAGGTTAAAACCTGCCAAAGAAATTTGAATATAATTTGGGGAAAGGGATGTGGTGGAGGGAGAATAGGCTGTGGCATGGTAGGAGAGGAAGTCTTCCAAGAAATAAGAATAACCATAGTAAAAAGTATCAAAATAGAAATGAAATGTGAAGTTGTAATTATATATTTTAAAAATTGGATATAATTTGTATTATACACATTTTCTTGGTTAACAAAAGAAGGGAAAATATAAGGAATGACTTAGGTTTGAGGCAAAAATTTCTCCCTGAACTAAAACAAATTAAACCAGGACAAATATTGGAACGCTAGAATTGAAAACATATGGAATAGTTAGATTTCCAACCTATAACTGGAAAATGAGGAGGAAGGTTTGATATTTTAAATACAGGGAAGGGAAGTAGATAATGAACCAGAAACAAAAAGAAATTGCCTCTAGGAGAAAATATACTAAAGCTGTGATTATTTGACATCAAATGTGAAATTATCTCTGAAAAGTTAAAAATGTATTTAGTCAACTAGCTGATGACAAGTATTCATATGTGACATCCCAGAATTTTTCATTTATTAGGTTGCCTGTACCACAGTTAAGGAGAGAAAAATAGAGTAGATCATAGAACATATTCCACTTCATTCTAACCACAAATATGATACTAACAAGCTCTAGTATAGCAAAACTTACTATAACCTAGTTCAGTCCTCAGATTGCTTATGGCCTACAGAAGAAGATAAGACATATGTATAAATACTCTATTTTTTAAAACACCAAAGGAGGTGTTGGTTAAAAATCAATAGAAGGAGCTGACAGAGAAATGCAATAAAGAATCAAAGGCCAAACCATTGCATATGGTTGTCAAGGATGTACCCTCAACATAACTATAGATAATGAATGGTATGGACAGCATCCCTTAGAATCGCTCCACATACAGTTGTCTTAGAACTGACTCATTGGAAAAGACCCTGATGCTGGGAAAGATGGAAGGCAGGAGGAGAAGGGGACGACAGAGGATGAGATGGTTGGATGGCATCACTGCCTCGATGGACATGAGCAAGCTCCAGGAGTCGGACAGGGAAGCCTGGTGTGGTGCAGCCCATCAGGTTGCAAAGAGTCAGACATGACTAAGCGACTGAACTGAACTGATACAATTGTCTTATTTAACAGGGGAGCGAAAGCACTAGGAGAAAAGCTTCATTGTGTAGGTGATGGAGGTGGCATTTGTATTGAGCTAGGTCTTGAATGATTGGTAAAATTTTACTGGCAGTAGGGAAGGTGCTGCAAATGGCATAAGCTAAATCAGAAGACAAAAAGTACAGACTGTGTTCAAGAGTTTATACAGCTGGAGATCACACATAGAGGGTTTAAATGCCAAGAAAGGATGGACATCAGTGTGAAAGAGGGTCTGAATTCCAATATACAGGGCTTACACACTATTGAGTCACGTAAGGAGTTGTTGGAGGGTTTAGAAAAAATGTGAGTAATACAATCAAACCAGAGGTTTAGGAAAGTAATCAGATGTTGATGTGGCCAGATGGATGGGAGTGGTGAACTAGAGTCAGGAAGTCCACTGAGGAGTGCATTTTCAAAACAGATGTGAGAGGATGACAACCTGAGCTAGGCTCACAGCCATGGAAATAGGAAAGAGTAGGCCATTTTGGAGACACAGCAGTAAAAGAATGAAGTCCTAGTTCCTGATGGGATGTAAGGCTTGATATTATAGCACTCAGGGATGCATGTGCTCAATAGAGTCTGATTCTTTGCGGCCCCGTGGACTATAGTCTGCCAGGCCCCTTTGCCCGTGAAATTTTCCAGGCAAGAATACTGGAGTAGAGTGCCATTTCCTTCTTCAGAGGATCTTGCTGACGCAGCAATCAAACCCACATCTCCTGCATTGGCACGTGGATTTCTGATGAGTTAGAGCCTATAAGACCAACCGGATGTCAGCGCTATTAGAAAAAAATGGGAGGAGGAGATGTTAGTAATTATTAACCAGTGACCAAATATGTTGCACTGCAACTTCAGTGAACAGTCAGGGATGGAAATAGTAGATTTGGGATTGGGAAGTCATCTACAAAGAATTTTAATTGAGACCTTAGGAGAAGGACTGCATAATCATGGCAAAAGCCCGGTTTGATTGGGGTTAAACAGCATAAGTCTGTAGACACTCAGATAGTAGACTTATTCCAGCATAGTAAGTGGAGAAAGTAATTTATAATTAGGCTGGTGGAGAGATTTATAAAAGAAACACAACTTGGAAGTTTCCAGTGGATCTGAGCTAAGACAGAAGAAGGGAGATCCTAGAATTGGAATAGGGATGAGGGCAAGTTATGTGGAGACATTTAATGTACAGGACTCAGGATTGGTTGGTTACCAAAGGGCCAGATCTGTGTCTCTTTACCACATATTTCCTAAGAATTTCTAGAGCTTTGAAGGTTTGGTTTGGGAGCTTGCTCTCTGCTGATACATTGTGATGCAGAGGATTAGAAGGAATTAGCCTTAGGTTCAAACCTTGAGCTGCACCTTAACAAGCTGTAGGTTACTGGGTGAGTCAGTTGTTTTTGACCCCAGGTTTTTCAAATATAACTGAAAGGATAATAACGCTCACCCTGTTTATTTCATGAGGTTGTTGTAAGAATCCAGGGTATTATTATTAAAATAGTAGTTTTGTTCTATAGGAAACCAGCTGTTGGCTTTTAAATGTTTTTATTTTATTTTTTTTTTTGCTAAATGATCCAAAGGCAAAGTCAGAAGACTTTCTAACTTGTTTCTCTCTTGTTTCTCTCTGCTTAAGTTTAGAATTTCAAATTCTTCATAGCTTTCAAAAAAAAAATGTATTTTTTTGCCTTTTGTTAGTTCCTTCTGCTTTTCTAACCAAGCTTTATTTTTTAAACTTGGTAATTTGTATTTCTGAAATTTTCTCTTAATGTCTATTAATTTTTCCTTCAGGATTTAATTCTGCTTTCCTAAATATAATTTCCCTATTTTTCAGAGTTTGGTAGATTGTCATATAATACAGTTCTTAGTATATTATTACATTTTATATATTTATATTTTTAGTCAATTACATTTAGGGAATATACAAAATATATTACATTTAGAGATTATATACATCTAGTATATTACTGGAAAAAACACTGTACATCTTACCACTCATACACTAATACAGTTTTTAATATAGCCTGTGTATTGATCTCAAACATTTTAAAACAAGTGACCTCTGATTCTTTGGATTGATAAATAAGGACAAAAATAGGTAAAGAGTAGGGGGCTTCTCTGGTGGCTCAGATGATAAATAATCCACCTACAAGGCAGGAGACTCAGGTTCCATCCCTGGGTCGGGAAGATCCCCTGGAGAAGGGAATGGCAACCCACTCCAGTATTCTTGCCTGGAAGATCCCATGAACAGAGGAGCCTGGTGGGCTACACTCCATGGGAGTCATCCATAGTCAGACACAACAGAATGACTAACACTGTAACTTCTCACAGGGAAGAAACTAAACGCAAAATACACATTTATTTAGGGTTTGTGACTAAAGATAAAATATAAATGCTGCCTATAATAAAAAAAAAGATAAGGAAGTACAAACACTTCAGTTGAAAGTTGAAAAATCTGGGACTTCCCTGGTGGCACAGCAGATAAGAATCCACCTGCCAGTGCAGTTTCAATATCTGGTCCAGGAAGATTCCATACGCTATGGAGCAACTAAGCCCGAGTGCCACAACTCCTGAGCCCACGTGCCTAGAGCCTGTGCTGCTCAACAAAAGAAATCACCGCAATGAGAAGCCCTCCCCCTGCCATGAAGACTAGCCCCCTACTCACCATAACCAGAGAAAGCACTGAAGACCCAGCACAACCAAAAATAAAGCAATTAATTAAAATAATAATAAAAAGTTGGAAAATCTGAAAGCTGAGTCCCCAGCTCAGCAGTTTAACCCCAGCACTGAAAAACTAGAACAGAGTCTGGCTTTCATGATTCAACAAGTACAATAAGCTGCTCTGAGGCCAAATGAACTTCCCCAGAGGCTTTGTCAGGATGTGGTGACAGGATTTCTTTGTTTCTTTTTTGGCTCACAGTACTGGCGATCTCGCTGCTGTTCTTTCCTTGGTTGGTAGACGTGATTGCTAGAACCTGGGTAGGCAGTCAAGACACTGGTGCTTCTCAGTGGCTGGGAGGCTGCCATTTGTGGGATCCCTGATGTATTTCATGCCACTCCACTTCTCCACTCTGACACCGCCACTGTCCCTCATACCTCACTGCCTGTCTACAACCTTTTCATAGCCTTGTTAGAGAAATTCACGGCTACACAGATTGATAACTCTCATTACAAACGGAGATAATCTGTGGTGTGCCTGGGGATATGAAAGCCACAGGGCATTCATTCATCCACTGCATGTTCAAGACGTATTTATCAAATATAAGTGGGGCTTCCCTTGTGGCTCAGTGGCAAGGAATCTGCCTACCAATACAAGAGATGCCGGAGACATGGGTTCAATCCCTGGGTCTGGAAGATCCTCTGGAGGAGGAAATGGCAACCCGCTCCAGTATTCTTGCCTGGAAAATTCCATGGACAGGGGAGCCTGGTGAGCTACATACAGTCCATGGGGTCGCCAAGAGTCGGGCATGACTGAGCACGCACAAACAGACCACTCCAGCACTATCCAAGAGTAGAGCATTCCTGTGAAACCTTTCTTGAACCAAAATGGCTTAAAGCAAAGAAGCAATCATCTTAGGACACATCTTACTAACAGGATGCGCAAAATAAATTGAGGTGAAGCACAGACGCTTATAGATACAGTTCAAAGATACAGTAGCTTTCTGCTGAGATTCTAAGTGTAGTTCTGGGGAAAGAACTTGGTGGGAGTGACACTCTTACTGATGGGGGTGCACGCTTACTGACAGGCTTATTGCAAAACAAACCCTGAATGCTATGTCACTTTTTGCCTTTTTTCACAGAAGCAAAAATCCTCTTGAGATTTCTATCATGTGTTAAAAACAGGTACTAATGTAGGTCTTTTGTAAAAGCAAAGTAGTGTAAAGGGAACTTGGAAAAAGCAGGGGATAACTGTATGGATTTTGTACCAGGCACTGTAGTTGTTGGAATACAGCAGTGAAAAAGATCAACAAATCTCCATGTTCTCAGAGGGCTTACATTCTAATGGGAAGACATACTACGTAAAAAGATCATTTCAGATTTTGTAAAATGTTACTAGAGAGATCACAGAGTGATCGCTAATAGCTAGGAAAATATTTGTCAAGTAAATTTAGGCATACATTGTAAATCTAGTACTCATTTTGTAGGCACATGAATTTAGCTGGTGAGAATGAAAAGAAGGCAAAAAGCAGATATGCTATATAATTTCTCTCTTTTCCTTTCTTCTCTAGGCGGGTAACAGTTCATGTTTGCTTCATAAATGAAGCAGCTTTAAACAAATTCCTATTCTGTCTGGAGTGACAGACCGCATCTTTATCTGTTCTTGCTACCCATGACTCTCTATGGATGATTGAGAAATTGGAACAAAGTGTTTTACTGTGAAACTGGCACTGAATTAATCATCTATAAAGAAGAACTTGTATGGAGCGGGACTCTATTTTAAGGACCTACAGGGAGTTGTGGTCTCAATTAGAACTTGCAAACTGATATTGGGAGAGAAAGCACGTGTCCCAGATTGCACATACAATTTTGCATGCCTCCAGAAGCATCTAACTGCTGAAAAACCACATAGCTTTATTTTACAGTGACAACCTGCAGTTCATAGTTATCTTGGTCTGCAAATAGATTTCAGCCTGGATAGTGGGGGGTGGGGGTCATCATTTGTATCAAAGGGATCTAGAAAATGTTCAAAAAACAAAAACTCAATAGCATCATCCACTGTTCATTTGGAAAGCAGTGGACACAGGGTGGGAGTAGGTTCAGGTCTGCCTCATAGCTGCTGATGAGTGAGGGATCTGGGTTTGAACTTGGGTCTCTTCCTGACATAGAAGGTGCTCACATGTATCCCACGAGACAAATGGACAGAGTTGGCTGGCTCTAGCCATACAAGCTGGCCAGTACTGAATGACAACATGATGCCTTTGCTGAGAAGAGACTCCTAGAGAGTTGTCACATGAAGAAGCTGTGGACACTGATCAGCAGAACCATCTGCCGAGGAGGACATCTGGCACCCCTAGTGAAGCCGGCCTTTGCCCTTGACCACTCTAGAGTGTATAAATTGTGCTTGCAAAATATATTCAAAATGTTTATATTCTAAAACTATTACAGAGTTATGTAAAGGGACTTAGGAGGAATCACTGAATGTATGGAGGCCCCATTTTCAATTTCTGCTGTTGGAGAGAGGAAAAATAAGTTATGATATTTAGTATCTAAGATTAGAAAACCACACTCACATGCTGATAATGGGTGTTGAAAATTAGGTGACTTGGCTTTTACAAGAATGCAGGAAATCAGGTAACTTTAGTTATTTATACTATAATCACCATTATCTGTTTAAAGGATCCATTTATTTAAAATCAGGCACTCTATATTCATTAAGGTTTATGAGTTAAAAATAAGAAGAGAGCTTTATGTAGTTATGCATGTCAGTTTGCTATTAAAATATGCGACAGCATTTTTGTCATATTGAGTGAATTTGGCAGGAATTCCCAAGATGGACATTGCGTTTTTAAACCAGAACTTGTAAAGACATTAAGTGAATTTCCCTTGCCAATTTTCTTTTTTTATATCAAAGGAACATCTGACTAAGGTCAAAGAATGATTTCTTATGGTTTATTTTGATGAAGAGTCTTTCAGTGTGTCATGAACATAAAGAAATCCAAAGCCTTCCTTCTAACTTCATCCTTGTACAACATTATTGCCATATCCTACCACCATCAGATGACCTTCAATATAGTGACACAGAAAGGCATGAAAAACTGCTACCTTTTATTTGACTTTGATAGTCCAAGAATTTCTAGCAGAGTTGGATTTTAGCTTACATTCAATGCTAATTAGAATACAACTCCAGTAAGTGGCCTTTGCTCTTTTTTATACCAAAGAGCTCAGATGATCTCTATGACCCCTGTCTTCTCTAAAGTGCTGTGGTTCCTCAAATGCTAGTCATTTCTCTAAGATACAACCCAGGTGCTTTAGGAAGCTGCATGAATTTATTTAGGCCCTCAAATATCCCATGATACAACTATGATATGTATAATAAAAGAGATCAAATTAATGGCTGTAAGGACCTGTCTCAGTGTGTGATACTGTTTTGAATAGACATAGATTAACATGAGTATGTGTAAGTCATGTATAGATTTGAGCAGATTGAAACTTCTCAATCTAATAGTTCATTTCAGCAATGGTTTCGATTTTCGTAGGTATGTGAAAATGCTGCTTAATGAGCTTCAGAGTACAATAAATGTACTTTGTTCTCAAAACTGGTAGCTGGGTTTTTAACACTCAAGGACATGGTCCTAAATCAATAGAGTTAAGTAAACAAATTCAGCAAGTTATGAAATCTGGCATGGTAGGGTGAGGGGAAATGTATTCTGCCTAATTAAATGTATTAGTTCATTGACAGTTGTATGGATACCAATTTTTAAAACACTAAAATTCAATAAAGCACACAAACAATAGAAAAATGCTGAACATTACTTTGGATGGTAGTTGCTTGGGAATTAACTGTCCTATCTGCTTGGAGATTAATATATATAGCTTTGCTTTATTTTATCCAGTATGTGTTCTGAATAGCCTTCATAAATCATGGAAAACTCACAACTGACATCTTAAACAGTGAAATCACCCTATAAATTGGTGCCATGTATCTTATAGTCTTCTTTTGTAATGTTTTAAAATTGTCTTTTAAAATAATTTCAGAAGTCTTCAAATTCTCAATTATACTAAAAGCTTTGTACCTCTTTGGCAGAACCCAGATCTATAGAGAAACTGGCTCTGTGATAAATGATGCCTGCCCAGTGATATCGAAGTGTTGCTGGATTTTGTATTGTAATCTGTTGTGCTTACCACACTGCCACTTTTAAATGAGTCAGAGACGTTGATTTTTTCAACACTTTAATAAAACAATACCCTCTTTAAAAAGGACTAAGTATGTGAAAATGACAATTTATGATAAAGTATGTTCACAATGAAATATTTGCTTTTAGTAAGAATTAAAGTACTTTGGAGAAACTTTGTGGCATATTTTGATATTCTAATTCAAATGAAATTTTAAATTAATAGAAAAATCCATTCAGAATTCATAGATAGTTCTTCATGTTTTTCTGCAGCTAGTTTCTGGTTTCAAAATGTAACTCCAGTATGGGGCTTTTAGCCATTGCCTACCTTTTCCGACTTAACTAAAAAATATATTTTTCAAAAAGGCATTTTTGACATAGTGGGATGGATGTTAGGAAAAATTGTCAGGAGCTTCCACTTTGCTATTAACCTGTATTGATAAATCACTGCCCTTCTTTGGATCTCAATTTTTTATTTATCTATGTGGTGAAGTCAGGTCATACCACAGGTGTGAGAGAAACCTACTGATATGTGAATGACAAAGATGATAGATAAAATAAAGCTGAAGCTATCGCATACAAAATATCCAACTATGATCTCTGTGAATAAGCAATTTGAACATAAAAAGCTATGGCTGTTCTTGTTTGTAATGTAAATATGGTCCATTGTTAAAGTGAAATTCAGTCTACTGTAGGTTGAATTGGATAACCATTTACACAAGAGATGGCTTTTTCCTTTGCTTAAAGAAACATTTTTGGATTACCTCTGAAGAATGAAAACCAAGAGTATATTTTATCCAGGAAAAGATACTATAAGATGTGTGTTGCATTTGGAAGTGCACCAAATTAAGCATTTAAATCTCTCATTTTCTTAAAAGCTAAGGGCAGAAAATGTAAGATGCTTATAAAGTTTTTAAGTGCCAAAAGATACTTTAGAATCCATTTGGAGATGGGTAAAGCATAAATTAAATTTTAAAATTGGAAAATGGGATAAGAATTTTAAAGAAAGCCAGCTTGTTTTGAAACAGTATTATTTTGAAATTGGAATTAAAATACAAACATTCAGATTGAAATTCCAACCACTTCATTTGTGCTGCTTATAATGTTGCTGGAAATGCCCTTTGTGAAGATAAAATAATGGTACTTTCATTTCCTAACAAGGTATTGTTTTAGAAATAATCCATATTATAATGGATATTCATGATCCTAAAAATGTTTCCTAAGCATTGTAAATTTATTTATAAGTGCCATCTACAATTACATATTAATTATATTGTTTTTTAAATAACATTGTTTAAACTAAAAACCATAGTATTTTCAGTTACTTAATTTCTGAGCTGTGACTCAATAAAAGTTTCCAATCAAAATATCCTATTCTCCTATATTCTAAAGATTAATGTGTGATTATAGTGTCCACTTGCCACTGTGTTTTTTTTTTTAATAAATCAATGGACTTAAAGTATTCAGACATTTAGATGGATGTATAGATATATTGCTAGTTCAGTCATAGATTGGAGTTTGCATATTGTAATGTAAATGTCTTTCAACACTATTCTATAGTTTTATTATGACTGAAGTTTAATTAAATAAAAAAGTTGTAAAATGTGATGTGTATGTGTATGTACTGTAAGTGTACTTTTTAAAATAGGTATATGTCCTGACCCTTTTTTATACAGGTTTGAATTTGAAATTACATTATATATACATATACTTTATTGTTCTAAATAAAGAATTTTATGCACTCAAAGTTATCCTGTGATTTGATATCTTAAGGTTGTCACACATGTTCATAATGATAATTATGATAATTGAGCATTTATGCTAATCTCAACTTTTTTCTATGGAAACATCAATCTGGATTTTGCTGTGATATGCACACAAGGAGATAAGAAATCAGTTTATTCCACAAAATAATGCCATTTGCAGCAACATGGATAGATCTAGAGATTGTCATACTGAGTGAAGTCAGAGCAAGAGAAATATCATATGACATCCCTTATATGTGGAATCTAAAAAGAAATGATACAAACGAACTTACAAAACAGAAAGAGACTCACAGACTTAGAGAAGGAACTTACAGTTGCCAGTGGGGAAGGGAGAGTTAAGGAGTTTGGAATCAACATGTGCACACCGCTGTATTTAAAATGGATAACCAAAAAGGGTGTACTGTATAGCACAGGGTACTCTGCTCAATGTTATGTGGCAGCCTGGATGGGAGGGCAGTTTGGGGAAGAATGGATACAGGTATAGGTATGGCTGAGCCGCTCTGCTGTGCAGCTGAAACTATCACAACATTATCAACTGCCTGTACTCCAATACAAAATAAAAAAGCTTAAAAATAACTAATAAGAACCTACTGTATAGCATAGAGAACTCTATTCAGTACTCGGTAGTGACCTCTATGGGGATGGAGTCGAGAAGAGAGTGGATATATGTTTATGTATGACTGATTCACTTTGCTGTACAGCAGAAACTAACAGCGTTATAAGTCAACTCTATTCCCATAAGAAAGATTTTAAAAAAGAAATCATTTTATTCCAATAAATATGTATTGGTTAAGTAACTGAGAAAGATAGGTAAGGTAATCAAAGAAGGTAAAGCTGAATTAACACATTGTTAGATCGCAAGCGGTTTCTAACTTCATTGAAGTTGGTTTAGTCACTAAGTCATCTCTGACTCTTGCAACCCCATGGACTGTAGCCCCCCAGGCTCCTCTGTCCATGGGATTCTCCAGGCAAGAATACTGGAGTGGATTGCCATTTCCTTCTCCACGGGATCTTCCCAACCCAGGAATAGAACCCCGGTCTCCTGCATTGCAGGCAGATTATTTACTGACTGAGCTATGAGGGAAGTTGAGAAGATATGAAAACCACTTTTGACTGCATAAAGCCAGTGAAGGAATTTCCTAAGTGCAAAACTGAGGTCCAGCTAGTACGGTTGCAGCATGCAGGAAGGAGAAATGGATAGAACAGGGATGGTTATGGGGGAGTTGGCGTTTGGGCCAAGATTTACAAGGAAGAGACAGATTTTGATAAAGAAGGAGAATCATGCCCAGCCTGTGCAGTGTTTTCCAAAGCAAGTAGTTGTAAAATGTTTCAGCTTGTCCCATCAAATCGAATCAGTTGGGTCCTGAGCATGGAACCCATAAGGAGGTATATGGTGAGATGAGAACAGAGCCCTGGATACCAGAATAAGGAAATCATATTATTCTTAGGTTAAGCCATTGCATGTTTCTGAGAAGAAGGATAGCATGGCAAGATCAGACACCACTGCTTATGTGGTTTAGGCAATAAATAATCATCCTGTGTATTAACCCCTAGCTGGTACTGGACTCTTGAGACCATCCTCCAGCTTTATAACACAACACTCACCCGCCATTTCTTTTCAATTTTTCTGCTGATTTTCTTTCTACTCACATTTTATATTATGAACTTCCATCAATATAAGCCTAGATCATAATAGCCTTGTAGTTGATCACAGTTCTCAACTAAGCACTTTTTCAATCAGTTCCTCTGTTAGAGTGAATAATATGGAGACAATGGATAATATTTTTCTCTGATTAAAACACTGAAATGGCTTCTAATTATTTTTGGAGAGAACCCAAACTCAACATGGTTTTCAAGGCCCTCCTTGACTCATCTCATAATTTTTCTGGGGGGTGGGTGGGGAAGTTTGCTAATAGTTTCTTTTCCCCTTTAAGTTATAAATAACACAAGGACTAGGACTGAATATTTATATCACTGCCTTCTCCAAATTTGTGCTTCCCTTGTGGCTCAGTTGATAAAGAATCCACCTGCAATGCCAGAGACCTGGGTTCGAAAGATCCCTGGAGAAGGAAAACGCTACCCACTCCAGTAGTCTGGCCTGGAGAATTCCAATAGTCCATGGGCTGGCAAAGAGTTGGACACAACTGAGCAACTTTCACTCATTCTCCAAATTTAATGCAAATAATAAAGTATGGAATTGAAACAAAATTTTATCTGAATAGATATTACCTATTGCAATGTTCAATAAGTTATTTTCTGTAACTTTTTGTGGACAATTTGAAATATATGCAAAAGTAGACAGAGCAGTGTAATGAAACTCCACATAAACATAACTTAGCTTCAACCTTACTCAACTTGTGAATGATCTTATTTAAGTCTCCTATTTATTCCTCTTATCCACTCCCCCTTTCATATTATTTTTAGGCTTATACCTACAAATAGTTGATCAGTAAATATATGTGCATCTCTAAATTATGACTTTTAAAACGTCATCCTAATACCCTTGTCACACTTAAGAGAAAGAAAGTAATAATTCTTTAATTCCAAAGACCCAAGGGACTTCCCTAGTGGTCCAGTGGTTAAGAATCTGCTTTACATTGCAGGGGATGTGGGTTCAAACCCAGGTCGGGGAACTAAGATCCCACATGACATGGAGCAACTAAGTCCACACACTGCAACTACTGAGCCCGTGTGCCACAGCTAGAGAGTCTGCACCACAATGAAAGATCCTGCATTGCACAATGAAAATCCCATGTGCCGCAACCAAGACCCACTTCAGGCAAATAAATATTAAGAAAAGACCCGGTAGGTATTCATATTTTGATTGTCTCACATCATTATGCATTGTAGTATTTCAGTATAAAATAAAGGTAAAATTCTCCCTCCAACATTAGTTAGTTCCTCCAGAGGAAAACACTTATCTCTTGTTAGCCATCAGAAATACTGTGTATATACATTTATATGCAATACTATATTCTCTAACCTTACCCTTTCCACAGCCTACCCCTACCATAGCCCGGAAATTATATCTGGACATAGAAATGGTAATAGAACATGTGCCCTCTGGAATTCCAGTCCATACTTAGCAAAATCCAGTGTACTTGTAGAAATTTTTCTTCCAAATTAAAATGAGGCTCTCTTTTGAGGATATATCTGCCTCTTCAGCCCTTCCAGCTGGTGGCTGCATTTCTTCCATAACTGGTTCTGGAAGTGGGTTATCTGCCCCTCATTGCTGCCTCTCCCTAATTCCTCCAATTATCTGCACCTCATTTTCTCAGATTACATGCCCACTGCTCTTCCCTGTTACTTTCATGTACTAACCCCCAGGTTCTTCTTCATTTCTTGTTGGTATGAGCACCAAGGTTCACTGTCACCCAACTCATTTGTACTCCTGTCTTAATTCTTGGGAATTTGATACACATATAAATGATCCTTTCAATATCCTGTCCTTTTAGGTCTTTGAAATATCTCTCCTACTGAGCCAGTCCTCAACACCACCCTACCCACTCAGTCTGATGGTAACCCTGTAGGCTTTGTCATTGCCATTAACAGCAACTCACCTGTATCTCAGTTCCATGCATCCCATTTCTTGCCATCACTCCGTGTCTTTCCAGTTTACTCCCTCATGCATTCAGTTCTAACAATCCTTTGATCCACAAGACCTCTCAACCTATTGATTTTACCACTTTTTGCTAACCATCAACATTTGATAGCTGTTCTCCTCTCCTTACACAGGTTAAAATTCATAATCCAGTTTTAAAATCACTCTCTGCATCATCTTCTTCCCCTTGATCCCTCTCACTTTGCAATATTTGCTTGGCAATGATGCCCTGCTCAAATCCAGTTCTCCACCCACTCTTTGGTCTATAATTGTATGACTGAACATGGCCAGAGTGTAATAACACATCACACCTACTGGTTTTTCTATAAATTCCTCCCCAAGAACATCAAGTAGGTCCTAATGCCATTCAACAATTATATTTCCCTAGTCTATTTCCATTCTCATAGATACTTCATATGTTATTTTTTTGTCTCAAACTACCCACCTCATTCCTCATACTCACAGTTATCCATCCTGATTGCTATTTCACCTTGCGAACTGAAGAAAATAAGAGAACTTCCAAAAACTCTTGGGCACATGGAGGGTGATTTTCTGTGAAGCTGAAGAAGCTTAAATGCCTGGTCCTTTCTTACATAGGAAGGGGACTAGCAATGTATTCCCACAGAAATATATTTTTGCAAAATTTGCCATCATTTCCATTTATCTTTAGGTTATTAGTAGGTTTTCTGTGTGGCAGTGCCTTCCAGCAACTCTCCCACTGACCACTGTGCCAATTCACTAGGGCATCATGACCCAAAAGTCAGAGGCTGTATTATGAGGCCCTGGTGAATGTGTCCTGTGGACTGACCCCAGAAGTATGTCAGTGATGGAGGAGAAACAAGGTTTAAAATGAATGGAACCAAAGGCAATTTAGGGAAAACTGTCATAATCATCATAAATGATTGTAAATTGTAAATGGAAGACTCTGCGGGTTTCATTAATGCTTCATTAAAACAGTAGCTTTCAGACTTCCCTGGTGGCACAGTGGATAAGAATCTGCCTGCCAATGCAGAGGGCACAAGTTTGATCCCCAGTCCAGGAAGATTTCACATGCCTTGGAACAACTAAACTGGTGAGCTGCAACTACTGAAGGCCCTGCAGCCTAGAGCCTTCAGGCCACAACTACTGTGCCTGTGTGCTGCAGCTAGTGAAGCCTGAGCACCCAGAGCCTACGCTCTGCAACAAGAAGTCACTGAAAAGAGAAGGCTGTGTGCCACTTGCTGCAACAAAATTCTGCACACAGCAATAAAGATCCAGTGTGCGCCACTTGCTACAACTAGCAAAAGCCTGCACACAGGAATAAAGACCCAGTGCAACTGGGAAAAAAAAAAAAAAGCAGTATCTTTCCTAAGCTAGAAAATACTCAGTCATGCAGAGTATACATTTATAAACAAATCATACTTTATTCCCCCTCTTAATAGTGAGGAAGCACAGTAGAATTTAACAAAATTGCCATGTTTATGGAACCAGAGAATCTGTACATAAGGACACATGTTTTAGGCTTCTCAATGTACTGGTCTTGACAAATACATAGCACTGTATCTCCCCATTATAGCATCAGGGAGAATTGTTTCATTGGTCTAAAATATCCCTTGTGCTTTACATATTCAATATTCCTTCCCTTCCCTGTACCTCTGGAAACCACTGATTTTTGTCTTTATAGTTTTTGCTTTTTCCAGAACATCATATAATTGAAGTCCTATAATAGATAGATAACCTTTTCAGACAGGCTTCTTTCATTAAGCAATACAAATCAGAGATTCATCTACGTCTTTCATGGCTTAAGCTCATTTCCTCTTCTCACTGAAGAATATTCCATTGTGTGACTATGTTACAGTTTGTTCATCCATTTACCTATTAAGGACAGCTTAGTTGCTTCCAGTTTTTGGTGATTATAAATAAAGCAACTGTAAACATTCAATTTTTTTGTGGACATAAGTTTTCCAATTAGTTAGGTAAATACCCTAGAGCGCATATTACCGAGCTGTATGGTAAGACTGCTTAGGTTCCTAAGAAAATGCAAACTGTCTCCTAAAGTGACTGTACCATTGAACATTCCCAGGAGCTATGAATCAGAGGTCTTGCTGCTTCACCCCCTTGCCAGTGATCGCTATTGTCAGTTTTTTTCTTAAGCTCTCCTAATACGTAGGTAATAGTATATTATTATTGTTTTAATTTGTAGTTCCCTGATGATAAATGAGCATCTTTTCATATGCATATTTGCCATCTATACAGCTTCTTTGGTCAGATGTCTGCTCAAATCTTTTGTCCATTAAAATTGGGTTATTTTCTTACTGTTGAATTTTAAGAGTTCTTTGCATATTTTAGATGCAAGACCTCTGTCAAATATGTGTTTTGCACATATTTCCTACTAGTCTCTGGCTTGTCTTATCATTCTCTTAACAGTGCCTTTAACAGAGCAGCTGCAAGGATTCTTTTAAAAACCACATGTAAGAACATAGAGTATATATCCTGTTCAGTTCATTCCCTTAAGCTCATCAGAGTAAAAGCAGTTCACACCGTATCTACAATTGTTCATCCCTTTGGTTATTTTAACTGTTACATTTTTTCTTCTCAGTGTCCTCTTAATAGAGTATTTTAAACACATGCAAACTTGGGCTTTGTAATGCACTTTTGTATAACAAGATGGTCTCCCCAGTATCAGGCTGTTGGGACATGATGACATTTTAAAGACTTCCAACATATACTTTTTAAAGATTCAAAACAAAAAATCAAAACACATGAGAAAAAAAAAAAAAACTGATGAAATTCGGACACATCATTTAGCTCCAATTTGGAAAGATATTTTGGAATGGCTTATAAAAACAATTCAGAAATTACAACACTCTCTGACATTAATCACAGCAGGATACTCTACAATCCACCTCCCAGAATACTGGAAATAAAAGCAAAAATAAACAAATGCGATCTAATTAAAATTAAAAGCTTCTGCACAACAAAGGAAACTATAAGCAAGGTGAAAAGACAGCCTTCGGAATGGGAGAAAATAATAGCAAATGAAGCAACTGACAAACAACTAATCTCAAAAATATACAAGCAACTTATGCAGCTCAATTCCAGAAAAATAAATGACCCAATCAAAAAATGGGCCAAAGAACTAAATAGACATTTCTCCAAGGAAGACATATGGATGGCTAACAAACACATGAAAAGATGCTCAACATCACTCATTATCAGAGAAATGCAAATCAAGACCTCAAACACCAGTCAGAATGGCTGTGATCCAAAAGTCTTCAAGCAATAAATGCTGGAGAGGGTGTGGAGAAAAGGGAACCCTCCTACACTATTGGTGGGAATGCAAACTAGTATAGCCACTATGGAGAACATTGTGGAGATTCCTTAAAAAACTGGAAATAGAACTGCCTTATGACCCAGCAATCCCACTGCTGGGCATACACACGGAGGAAACCAAAAGTGAAAGAGACACGTGTACCCCAATGTTCATCGCAGCACTGTTTATAATAGCCAGGACATGGAAGCAACCTAGATGTCCATCAGCAGATGAATGGATAAGGAAGCTGTGGTACATATACACAATGGAGTATTACTCAGCCATTAAAAAGAATACATTTGAATCAGTTCTAATGAGGTGGATGAAACTGGAGCTGATTATACAGAGTGAAGTAAGCCAGAAAGAAAAACACCAATACAGTATACTAACACATATATATGGAATTTAGAAAGATGGTAATGATAACCCTGTATGCAAGACAGCAAAAGAGACACAGATGTATAGAACAGACTTTTGGACTCTGTGGGAGAGGGAGAGGGCGGGATGATTTGGGAGAATGGCATTGAAACATGTATACTATCATGTAAGAAACAAATCGCCAGTCTATGTTCAATACAGGATACAGAATGCTCGGGGCTGGTGCACTGGGATGACCCAGAGAGATGATATGGGGAGGGTGGTGGGAGGGGGGTTCAGGTTTGGGAACTCATGTACACCCATGGCGGATTCATGTTGATATATGGCAAAACCAATACAGTATTGTAAAGTTTTGTTTTTTTTTTTTTAAAAAAAAGACATTACAAACTCCAGATGCAAACATGTAAAACAAAGGGTCCATTTCTGTCACTTCTGTGTGTGCATGATCCATCACTTCAGTCATGTCCAACTCTTTGCAACCCTATGGACAGTAGCCCGCCAGGCTCCTCTGTTCATGGGATTCTCCAGGCAAGAATACTGGAGTGGGTTGCCGTATATTCCTCCAAGGGATCTTCCTGACCCAGGGATCGAACTAGAGTCTCATGTCTCCTGAATGGGTAAGCAGGTTCTTTACCATTAGTGCCACCTGGGTAAATTGTGTCATTTCTGTATTTATCTATGTACTTGATAATAGAAAAGCTACTTAAAAAATAAATAGATATGATACAAAATCAACAAAGATGATTGAGGAAGTAAATTTAAATTACTATGAGGTTAAGAGGGGCTTCTCAGGTGGCACTAGTGGTAAAGAACTCACCTGCCAATGCAGGAGACATGAGACATGGGTTCAATCCCTGGGTCAGGAAGATCCCCTGGAGAAGAGAATGGCGCCCACTTCTGTATTCTTGCCTGGGAGAATCCTATGGAGACAAGAGCTGGGTAGCCCACACAGTTCATGGGGTCACAAAGAGTTGAACACAACTGAAGCAACTTAACAGGCATGCTCATGAGGTTAAGAAGACAACTGTAACAACAACAAAAAAAGTATCACATCCAAAGTAGTAAAAGAAAATGTAAATGTGCTATTTTTTATCATAGAAAATGGGAAAGTATTATGAATATAACTGTATGTATCATTGCTTATATTTATAATACAGAATGATAAATAAAAAACTAACTAACTAACTATAGGGGAAGAAGAAAACTGTCTCCTATGGAAGGAGAAAGCAAGAAGCTAAGCTTCTTTGAATGTTGGTCTTGTAGATTTACGGTGAGAACAATTTGGGGGTCCTAATTCTTACAATTCAATTAAAAAAGGTTTATTAAGCAATTCAGGATATTAAAATTCTTGCTGGATAATGTATTATATGAAAAACACTTTTTTCCCCCTTAAGGAGTTATAATGGTAATACTGCTGATGGGTAGCAGCATCTCTAATCTCTACATACTAGATGTCTCAGATATATCCAAATATCCTCTGAAGGGCAAATTCAGATGCCTCCCTATTGACTGTTTTAATTTAACCAGATGATCAACATGGAAATCTGATGGAAAAGTTCTACACACTGAAGAAAAACAAGACCTGGAGCTGACTGTGGATCTGATCACGAGCTCCTTATTGCAAAATTCAGGCTTAAATGGAAGAAAATAGGGAAAACCATCAGACCAGTCAAGTACTAGCTAAGTCAAACTCCTTACAATTATATAATGGAAGTGACAAATAGATTCAAAGGATTAGATCTGGTGGACAGATTGCCTCAAGAACTATGGACAGAGGTTTGTAACATTGTGCAGGAGGCGGTGACCAAAACTATCCCAAAGAAAACGAAATGAATGATGGCAGGGTGGTTGTCTGAGGAGTCCTTGCAAATATCTGAGAAAAGAAGAGAAGTGAAAGGCAAGGGAGAAAGGGAAAGATATACCCAGCTGAATGCAGAGTTCCAGAGAATAGCAGGGAGAGATAAGGTCTTCTTAACTACACAGATAACCATGATGGTGTGATCACTCACCTAGACTCAGATATCCCAAATGTAATGTCAAGTGGGCCTAACCAAGCATTCCTACAAG
Organism: Capricornis sumatraensis; assembly: GCF_032405125.1. Lineage (NCBI taxonomy): Eukaryota > Metazoa > Chordata > Mammalia > Artiodactyla > Bovidae > Capricornis > Capricornis sumatraensis. Next base: position 62,993,777 of record NC_091072.1, on the reverse strand, counting down.
TAAAGCTAGTGGAGGTGAAGGAATGACCGTTGTGCTATTTAAAATCCTCAAAGATAATGCTGTTAAAGTGCTGCACTCAATTTGCCCGCAAAGTTGAAAAACTCAGCAGTGACCATGGAACTAGAAAACGTCAGTTTTTATTCCAATTCCAAAGAAAGGCAACGTCAAGCAATGTTCATACTACCATACAATTGCATTCATTTCACATGCTAGCAAGGTAATGCTCCAGATCCTTCAAGTTGGGCTTCAACAGTACATGAACCAAGAACTTCCAGATGTGTAAGCCAGATTTAGAAAACTGGAGATCAAATTGCCAACATCCATTGGGTCACAGAAAAAGGAAGGGGATTCCAAAAAACATCTACTTCTGCTTCCTTGACTGTGTTAAAGTCTTTGACTGTGTGGATCACAACAAAGTATGGAAAATTCTTCAAGAGATGGGAATACCAGACCACTTTACAAACCTGTATGCAGGTCAAGAAGCAACAGTTAGAACCGGACATGGAAAAAAGGACTGGCTCCAAATTGGGAAAGGAGTATGTCAAGGCTCTATATTGTCACCCTGCTTATATAATTTATATGCAGAGTACATCATGCAAAATGCCAGGCTGGATAAAGCACAAGATGGAATCAAGATTGCCGGGAGAAATATCAATTACCTCAGACATACAGATAATACCATGTTTATGGCAGAAAGTGAAGAAGAACTAAAGAGACTCTTGATGAAGATGAAAGAGGAGAGTGAAAAAACTGGCCTAAAGCTCAATTTTCAGAAAGCTAAAATCATGCCATCTGGTCCCATCACTTCATTTAAATAGATGGGGAAACAATAGAAACAGTGTCAGACTTTATTTTCTTGGGCTCCAAAATCACTGCAGATGGTGACTGGAGCCATGAAATTAAATGATACTTGCTCCTTGGAAGAGAAGCTATAACAAACCTAGGAAGTGTATTAAAAAACACAGACATCACTTTGCCAACAAAGGTTTGTATAATCAAAGCTATGGTTTTTCCAGTAGTCATGTATGGATGTGAGAGTTGGACCATAAAGGAAGCTGAGTGCCAAAGAATGATGCTTTTGAACTGTTGTGTTGGAGAAGACTCTTGAGAGTCCCCTGTCCTGAAAGGAGAGCAAACCAGCCAACCCTAAAGGAAATCAATCCTGAATATTGATTGGAAGGACTGATGCTGAAGCTGAAGCTCCAATACTTTGGCCACCTGATGCAAAGAGCCAATTCACTGGAAAAGACCCTGATGCTGGGGAAGATTGAAGGCAGGAGGAGAAGGGGATGACAGAGGATGAGATGGTTGGATGGCATCATTGACTCAATGGACATGAGTTTTAGCAAGCTCTGGGAGATGGTGAAGCATAGGGAAGCTTGGCGTGCTGCAGTCCATGGAGTCTCAAAGACTTGGACACAACTGAGTGACTGAACAATAACAGGAGTGGAAACAGTGACAGGTTTTACTTTCTTGGGCTCCAAATTCACTGCAGATGGTGACTACAGTCATGAAATTAAGACATTTGCTCCTTGGAAGAAAAGCTATGACTAATCTAGACAGCATGTTAAAAAGCAGAGACATCACTTTGCCAACAAAGTCCCTCTAGGCAAAGCTATGGTTCTTCCAGTAGTCATGTATGGGTGTGAGAGCTGGACCATAAAGAGCCATAGAATTGATGCTTTCAAATTGCAGTGCTGGAGAAGACTCTGAGAGTCCCTCGGACTGCAAGGAGATCAAACCAGTCAATCCTAAAGGAAATCAACCCTGAATATTCATGGAAAAGCTCCAATAATTTGGCCACCCAATGCGAAGGACTGACTCTTTGGAAGAGATCATGATTCTAGGAAATTTGAGGGCAGGAGGATAAGGGGGTGACAGAGGATAAGATGGTTGGATTGCACCACCAACTCAATGGACCTGCGTGTGAGCAATCTCCGGGAGATAGCGAAGGACAGGAAACCTGGCATGCTGTAGCCCATGGGGTCACAAAGTGTCAGACATGACTTATCAACTGAATGATGACAACTATGAGAAAGTCAGATCTTCTGAAACTAAATCTGCATCCCTGGGAGGGTCCATTTATTCCTATCCACTCCAAAATTAGGGTCCTAACTCAATATTGGGGATTTGTTTTTTGAACCAGGGCTCATACTCCTTGGCAAACCCCAATGCCAGTATTTGTCCACCAGCCCCAAGAGTTTGCTGTTAGTTCTACTTAAACTTCTTAATCCTTTAGCTGGCAATTCCATTACCAATTCCATTACTCACAGACAGTTCTGAGAAAAAAGCACCCCTGAATGCCTTGCATTTCTCTGTGAGTTTTCTGTTTTAGTTCACCAGTCACTTGAAAAGATTTTTTTTTTTTCAGCCATTTGTCTAGCTTATTTTCCTTATCTGGAGGGTTGATCCAATTTACCTACAGGATTACTGAAGTGGAAATCCTCCATTCTTTGTTTAATCCAATCAGATTTTCATTTCCTTTACTCCAGTGAAACTTCTTATCAAGATCACTACTCAGTGAATTCCATTGGGTCAGTTCAGCATCCTCATTCACTGTGCACTCTCTGACACTCATCCTCAGTTTTGTCTTCCTTTTTCCTACTTGCTCCAGCTCCTTCCTCATCCTTCTCCTGTCCAGTCTGTGTTGGAATGCTTATGGCTCAGTCCTTGGCCCTCTTTTCTCAGAATATTCTCACTTGGTGATTTCCATTCAATTTACTTTAAGTAACAAACACAGATATAGCAAATACACTCAGTTAATGTATCCAGCCCAGATCCATCTCATGGATATCTGAGTGTGATCTCAAAGTTAATGTTCAAAACTGAACTTTTGATCTTACCACAGAAACAAAAACAAAGGAAAAAACAAAAACCCCTGCCTCAATTTAATGCTTTCAAATTGAGTGGTTTCTAGTATCCAAATAAAGGCTTGGAAATATTAAAATTTTACCCTAAGTTTATACTTCTATTAATTGACAATTGCTCTATGACTAGTGTTGTTTATTATCGTTAAAAACTTAGCCAATGATTTTATGCTAATACTAATTTGACTGTAATTTAAATATACCTGAAGTATATTTTTGTATATGAACAGTGTTTAGTACCTGTTTGTCTATAAGTAACCCTCATAATTCTCATTCTGAGATGAATTCACTCAAGTGTGGTATTTATGTTGGGTTGTAAAGTCTCTCTAGGATTTTAATCTTAGGAAAAAGGAAATCATGTGTACAATTAAATATATTCATATACTAGTCATATAATGTAAAGTATTTGTCATTAAAAATATTTTTAAATGTGTCAGAATAACACTCCCCTAAAAGCTTTCAGAACATCATGTAACCTTAGAGACTGCAATTTAAAACTAACTCATACTACAACTCTTTAGATGTTTGATGATTAAAACTACTATAAAATAGATTATCTGTCGACTCTTCATGCACAATTATTTTTACATAGAAAATTGGGCACTGCTATGCATAACTACTTACTGGAAGGATTTCTTTTGTGGGAGAAGATGGGGTGGGGAAGGAAGAATTTGTAGCCTCTAATACTCTCAAGGGCATTCTACATTTTAAACAATGGTGTCCTTAAATGATTCATTTCAAAGGTAGAGAGCTAAGTTTTCTAAGACACGTGGATACACTTATTAATTTTTAAAAATAACACTGAAATATATATAATAGTAATTCAAACTTTCTATATCTCAACTCTAACAGCTGTAGGGTTTATTGAAATATCAAAAGAGTCAGATGTGTGTGTTTTTTTTTTCCTCTAAACTATTCATTCTTTTGGGAATGCAAGTACATTTAAAAGCTTATTTTAAAATGCAACTGATTCTGTATTTTTCTCACAGCAAAAACCAAAGTACTTTAAGGGCCCCTATAACTTGCCTACTTGACCTTATCTCCTACCATTTTGCTTTTGGCTCACTCTGCTCTAGCTACACTAAACTCCTTGTGTATTCCAAACACACTCCCATCCTGGGCTGTTTTGCACTGACCGTGCCCTGGAAACAGTTTCCCTTAGGTATCCATTCTGGTGGCTCACTCCCTCACCTTTCCTAGGCTTTGCTCAAATGTCTCAGAAAAGTCTAGATGATCCTAGCTATTTCAAATAGCAAACTGCCCCTTTTTACTCCCAGTACTCAGACTAATTACTGTATTCTGCATTTTTTTCATAAGTTCATGGTGCCTCAAAAGAAATATTTAACAATTCCATTTATTAAATGTGTGTGTCTAGTTGCAAAGTCATGTCTGACTCTTTGCAACCCCATAGACTGTAGCCCACCAGGCTCCTCTGTCCATGGAATTTCCCAAGTAAGAATACTGGAGTGGGTAGCCATTCCCTTCTCCAGGAAATCTTCCTGACCCAGGGATTGAACTCACATCCCCTGGCTGCATCGACAGGCTAATTCTTTAGCACTTGAGTCACCTGGGAAGCCATTTATTAAATAGTTAGGTCCAAACAACTTAATAGCCATTTGAAAAAAGTCATAGACAGAAGTTAAAAGAAAATAATTTGTTCATTTTAAATTAATTATTCTTACCTACTAATGGGATATGTTTACCTGTCGGGCCTTGAATGGCTTGTCAACACTTGGAATAATAATAATGGACAACACTACTCTGATTTCCGGATGCACCTCAGGTTTTGTAATGTTTGCTTGTTATTGCAGACATCTGAGCAAAGCCTACAAGAGGTGAAGGAATAAGCCACCATAATAGATACCTGAAGGGAGACCATTCCCAGGGCACAGTCAGTACAAAAGATGTGATGCCACTAAAAGAAATTTTGGTGTGATCTCAAGAAATTTTGAGCTACCTCAGCTAGTAATGGTATCTTGTCTGATAGAAGCTTCTGTGTTTCCCTTGAAAATTGAAATAATCTGCACTGTCACTGTCATTTTGCTGGATTACAGAGATGTCTGGGCATACAGTTTGGGAAGCTTGGCACTGATATATTATACAATTATTTATTAGGTATATTCAGTTCAGTCACTCAGTCATGTCTGACTCTTTGCGACCCCATGAATCGCAGCACGCCAGGCCTCCCTGTCCATCACCATCTCCCGGAGTTCACTCAAACTCATGTCCATTGAGTCAGTGATGCCATCCAGCCATCTCATCCTCTGTCGTCCCCTTCTCCTCCTGCCCCCAATCCCTCCCAGCATCAGAGTCTTTTCCAATGAGTCAACTCTTCGCATGAGGTGGCCAAAGTACTGGAGTTTCAGCTTTAGCATCATTCCTTCCAAAGAAATCCCAGGGCTGATCTCCTTGCAGTCCAAGGGACTCTCAAGAGTCTTCTCCAACACCACAGTTCAAAAACATCAATTCTTCGGTGCTCAGCATTCTTCACAGTCCAACTTTCACATCCATACATGACCACAGGAAAAAACCATAGCCTTGACTAGACGGAACTTAGTCGGCAAAGTAATGTCTCTGCTTTTGAATATGCTATCTAGGTTGGTCATAACTTTTCTTCCAAGGAGTAAGCGTCTTTTAATTTCATGGCTGCGGTCACCATCTGCAGTGATTTTGGAGCCCCCCCCCAAAAAAAGTTTGCCACTGTTTCCACTGTTTCCCCATCTATTTTCCATGAAGCGATAGGACCAGATGCCATGATCTTCATTTTCTGAATGTTGAGCTTTAAGCCAACTTTTCCATTCTCCACTTTCACTTTCATCAAGAGGCTTTTTAGTTCCTCTTCACTTTCTGTCATAAGGGTGGTGTCATCTGCATATCTGAGGTTATTGATATTTCTCCTGGCAATCTTGATTCTAGCTTGTGCTTCTTACAGCCCACCGTTTCTCATGATGTGCTCTGCATATAAGTTAAATAAGCAGGGTGACAATATACAGCCTTGACGTACTCCTTTTCCTATGTGGAACCAGTCTGTTGTTCCATGTCCAGTTCTAACTGTTGCTTCCTGACCTGCATACAGATTTCTCAAGAGGCAGCAGATCAGGTGGTCTGGTATTCCCATCTCTTTCAGAATTTTCCACAGTTTATTGTGATCCACACAGTCAAAGGCTTTGGCATAGTCAATAAAGCAGAAAGAGATGTTTTTCTGGAACTCTCTTGCTTTTTCCATGACCCAGTGGATGTTGGCAATTTGATCTCTGGTTCCTCTGCCTTTTCTAAAACCAGCTTGAATGTCAGGACATTTACTGTCTTTTCCATCCCTCATGACCGAATGTACTCAAGTACTAGAATTTGTATCTATTTTGTTCTCTGATATTACTTCAAGCACAGTGAATAGTCCTGGTATATGTAAGTTTTCAGCACATAGTTGTGGCATAAATAATTATTAATCATTTATGTTTCTTTCTGAACTCTATGTATATTTTTGCCAAATATTCTTTCAGGTGTTATCTTTTTATTGGTTTATGAATATTGTTTGTATATCTAGGAAGTTGGCCTTCTGATTATATGTTCAGCAAGTATTTTTCCTAGTTTGTCTTTTTGCTTGTGACATTTTAAACATACTTTCTACTGCATAGATACATTAAATTTTTATATAGTTAATTTAGCCATTTCCCTCTCTTTAAAACCTATAGCTGATATTTTAAATTTAAACTGATTTTGCCCATTACATGATCCTAAATGAAGAAAAAAAAACTGTGTCCAATTTTTTTAAAACCCAGTTATTAGGGTTTATTTTACTATTATTATTTTCAATCATTATTTTACCAAGAATTTATTAGACTCTAAGACAGATACAGCTTGATCTTCATCCAAATGGCTAGCCAGCTGTCTCAACACTGCCTATTAAATAATTGATTTTTCCCCACTGCTTTGAAATAACAGCTTTGCCACACACTAAATCCCCATGTGTATTTTGGCTCTGTTTCTAGAACTGTCAATTCTGTTTTAGCTGTTATTTTGTTCCTTCTCAAGCACTGACTTCTCTGACTTACTGTGATCTTGAAAACTGTTCTTAGTTCCGTTTTACAAACTAATGGATTTTTAATTTGGGAGACACAGAATATTATCCTTTGAAACTATCCTTGAAAAGTTAATTCCAACAAAACGACTAGACAAGTATTAGAAATCACTATTCAAACAGGACCCACACAAAAGTTCTCTAGCAGACTTCTTTTTGTCCCTTCAACTATTTATCACAGTTCCGGATATATTGTGGGCACATAGAATTTCAATGAATCAAATACCCCTAACACTGAAAACGAGGCAGTGGGAATGATCTTCTTACACATGATATACAGTAAAGACAAAGAATGACTGGGTCTTCCTGTACACAACAAACCACCTCGTTATCTTGTTATCGTCTTTTTTAACACAAGGACAGTGAAGTCATGAATTCTATCTTGCTCTCAGTGAGTACTGAAAAACCTTACAATGTGCAATTAGAAACACAAAATAGAATACGATTTATTGATTTTGGATAGACTTTGCTCATATCAATATACTTGATAAGAAACATCACCGCTAAAGCATAATTGCCCTCTAAAGACTTAACAAAATCTTTATGCATCTGCTTGAATTCAAAAATATACATATGTACATTTGCATACACATATGCAGAAAAGCAAGGTAGGTTTTGGTAACTTGACATAAATAAACACTCAAAATGTTAAGACTGGTAAAAATAGATTTCAATAGTTTCAACACCCAGCCCAGGTGCTCTCACGAGTAATTCCATTTCCTTTTTGCCTGTGGTGCTACACAAGTCCATTAGAGGTAGACAATCTGTAGTTCTAAAACTACAGATTAGAAAAGTGGTTTTTTTCCCTACATGTATATGGGAGACATGGGCTCTTGGTCAATGACAAATACAGAGACAGTTTTTTTACTCTTGGCAATATAACATGCTTTTTGGAACTGATGGAAAAATATTCTTTGGAAACCAACTCAACAATCCCTCTTACTTATAAAACTAGTGACAAACAGTAGCACAAATGAATCAATTAGGATAAAGACCATAAGAACACAAAGACCCTATATCCCATTTTTATCAACTTTAAATAACTATCCCAAGCACATATTTTTTTAAGCCCCCAATTTCAGATTCTTGTTTGTAACCATTTATTCCATGGCATGAGACAGTTTAAGACCAATCACTGCATTATGTGTGTTATTTTATCCCCAAGGTTATCTTTGAAATGTCTGGGGCATTCATACCGCTGAAAACATAATTCTGCCAGCACTGTCAAGTAGAAGCATTCCCAACTTCTATAGAAAATGGACAAAGCGGGGATGTTTCCTGTGCCAATTAGCAGTTTCACTGAGCAAGAAGGAAGTGTGTCTAAAGATTTCCTGAATGAGAACCCAGCAAGCTCTGTATTTGAATGAGAACAACCCAGCAAGCTTTCTTGGGCTTTTGGCACCCACAGAGGCTACAGTAAAGAGTTCCCAGGAAGGTCATCCAATTTCAATGAGCCAGAGGGATTATGTGGGAGGGAAGCAGTTGTGTGGCTTATTCCCTTCAGCACATGTCCAGGGAGGACCTTTGCCAATGTCTGGCACCATACGGCTTATAAATATTTTCTAGCTGAACACGTGAATACAGTTTTTCAAACACTAGACAAATGATATGCTGCAAAGGACTAAGTTTGGCAAAACCTATGAATTGTCTGAAAATTCAATGAAACTGCACATTTGTATCTGGAAGTCCCACATATGCCTCAAACATATCATTTGATTTAGATTCAGGGGAGAAATTTATTTAACTATGGGATACTTATCTGATTGATGACTTGTCTATGCTGCTGTTACTCAACCATTTGTGAAATGAATAACTTTCCAATGTTTCACCAATACCTTCATCTTAATGGAAGCATACAAAATTGCTGTATAGTTGGCGACATTTTAGATGTATAACTGACACACTCATTTAAGCTAAAATTTTGTCCTCCTAAATGTCTCAATTCATTTAAAAATCCATGGGCAAATTATTTTTTATTTTATAAGTGTACACTATACTTATTTACCTATGTGAAAGCTTAACTTTCTTTTTTTTCTACACTCTACTGCCTTTCATCAGTTTATAGTGTTGCCTTCTATGAAATTAAGCTGAATGCAATCTTTTTAGATCGCACTTGGTACAGAGATGTTTCTTATGCTTGATAAGGGGAATAAAACTCATTCAACAAATATATGATGTCCCATTAAGTCTCTTAAACACTTGTAAATTGCAAGGATATTAAGATAAACAAGTTGCAGCTTTTTAAATGAAAGGGAGAAGAGATGCCAGAGATGAATAAACAGCTAATAATCATGTAGTGTGATGAATATTCCCCAAAGTACATTCTCAATCCAGCAAGCAGAATGAGCCCTTAAAAAGAGAAGTCAGATCCTATCCATTCTCGGCCCAGGCTCCCCATTAAGAAACAATGGTTTACAAGGTCCTGTATGATCTGGCCTCCATCTTCAACGTGCTCCCCTCTTATACCTCTATTACTGCTATGCTAGTACATCAGTGTATTTGCTTTTCAATGGCTCACTGACCCTGAGCATGATACATGCAATTCTGTCTCACTTTTCCCCAGATATCCACCTAATCTCTTACCTCTTTTAAATATTTGTTCAAATTCCACCCTTTTTGGTGAGACCTTCCCTGACCACCTTATTGTAGTTTCTCCCCAGCACTGTCTCTTTTGCCAAGATTTATTTAGTGCCATGATACTTTTATTTCCATAATACTTTATATCCCTCCACATCTTACCATTTTGTTGGCGATTAGCTTCTGTTTTGCACTTGAGAATATAGGCTCTGTGAGGGCTGAGATTTTTGTCAATTTGCTAATTTCTGTGTTTTCAGTGCCTGTAAAAGAACCTGATACATGAAAAATACTCAATAAATAAGTATGTTGAATAAATGATTGTCAACTTGAAGAACAAGGTGCAATGGGACAGAGAGTGAAGCCTAAATGATTGTTGTTCATGGGATAAAGTAGCCTTCCAAAGACACTGAAACAATTCAGCTTGGCTTTAAAAAAAAAGAGCAGATATTTCCCAGTTACAGTAATTGGGAAAGGAGGCCATGCTAATCATGGAGAACAGTGTTATCAGGATGCTCTGAACAGCTAGTAACAGAAAACCTGACTCAGAATGATCAAGTCAATGACAAAATGCATTAACTCTTGTAACTGGAGGACCTGAAGTCAGGCAAGCATCATGACTGGCTTCATCCAAGGGCTCTGGCTCTCTTTCTCTATGATACCTCATCTCAGGAGTGGCTTCCCTCATCAGAGAAAAGTAATTATAATGGTGTCAAGATTCAAATCCTCACAATACTTTACCCAAAGGAAAGCGGAAAGCTCTCAGAAGAGTGGGTACCCTTCTTTCTCATATCCCAAACCTATTCTTAAATCAGTCACTTTGGCTGTGGTTATGTCATAGACCAAGTGATTTATACCGGATGTATAAGAATCAATCACAATGGCAAGTGGAAATGGATTCCACTTCATTGGAATTAAATTAATTTGGATTAAATTAATCAGGGCCATCCTTGGATATGTAGGTGGAGCCATTTTCCCTCCAAGTTCATGATTACTATCCAGTGGGTGACAGGGTTGTTGGGAAAACCACCATAATGTCCATAATAAATACTGGGTACAAATATAAGATATTGGGATGATACTGTGTGTTCTTAAAAGAATTTAAGAAGAATGGAAGGAATTGATTCTAGAAAGGGTAAGGAGAGGTCAGATGAGTTAGGGCCCTGCAAAAGTGGATAAAAAGATTAGACTTTATAATGGAGTTGCTAAAAAGTTATTTCAGTTTTTTAAAGCAAGAAAAGTATCAAGATTATTCTTTATTACTTTGGTGTTTTAACTACTTTAGAAAAACAATTCTGCAAGCAATATTAATATGTAGATTAGAAAAATTTATAGAAAAAAAAGTCATCTAAGATGCTACTGTATTACAATAGTCCACAACAGGTTGAAGTGAGACAAAAGGAAAGAAACTTACTTGCAGAGGTATTTTCCACAAAATAATGCAACAATAGAGGATAAATAAGAGGAAAGAGCTGACTCTGAGGTCTAGAATTTGTAGGACTGATATGTATAATGGCTCTCAAAAGAAAACAAACAAACAAACAAACAAACAAGGACCCAGGATTAAAAGGAGTGTATTGGAGAGGAAAGATATTAAGAAATTCTACACAAGATTGAATCAGAAACACTGTGGAAGAACTGGGAAACAGTAGAACCAGTTATTTCTAAGAGACAGAAAGTATAGCGGATTTTTACTGTGTTTTGCTTGTTTTACTAACACTCATTTTCCCTTGTTCAGGGCACCCTAATTTCCTCTGGGGGAAGTTTTGCTTCTCTGTTGCTTATAGTCTGATGGAGTGTAAATGGAAGCAACATTTCCACTGAGCCAAGAAGTAACGTCTGTAATCCAGGCCTAAGTCACTTGGATGCTCTTTTTTTTAAAGCTTAGTAGTGGGCAAAATGACAAGTAACCAGAAATAGCTGGATTCATCCCAGAGGTCGGGCTGGAACACCAAGCTCTTTTTGCTGTCAAAGAGACTATTTTAAAATTCCCTCTGTGGTTTCCTTGGTTCCTGTAAATTTCCAAATACACATCTCCAGGCTTCCTTTTAATAGAACGGTCTCACAATATCTTTCTGATAAATTCAATTTTTCTCAAGAGAGTTCATCTGTAGTACTCTAGTCCAAGAACATTAGCTGGTACAGAAGGAAGAGTGAAAGATGAGGAAAGAGTAAAGTTAGAAAGTGTAAACAGTGAAGACGTTCTTATAAGACACACGAATTCTAAGTCATATAAAAACTAGATTATCACTGTTATTAATTAGGGGCTTGAGAACCATAAAGGTATTTTTTGTGTTTTTAATAGCCCCTGAAAGGAATATGCAATGGGATGAAGAGTGATTAAGAGAACTGCTTATCTTATTAATAAGAACTGCTTAGTGAGACTGAGAAATACAAAGTTTTAATGGAGCCAAATCAGCATAATCATGCAATTTTATTTAGTAGTATTTAGAAATCTTGAAATGGAATTAAAGAATACCAATCAGTAGAGTGATGCAGATTGAGGGATAAATCCCATGGATGAAGGAGCCTGGTGGGCTGCAGTCCATGGGGTTGCTAAGGGTTGGACACGACTGAGAGACTTCACTTTCACTTTTCACTTTCATGCATTGGAGAAGGAAATGGCAACCCACTCCAGTGTTCTTGCCTGGAGAATCCCAGGGATTGGGGAGCCTGGTGGGCTGCTGTCTATGGGGTCGCACAGAGTCGGACACGACTGGGGTGACTTAGCAGCAGCAGCAGCAGCATGCTCCACTTAACACTTGAGGGAGTAAGAGAAAGAGTGGTTGATATATACTTGACATGATGAACCCTGGGAGTCTGCCTGAGTACGAAGCTCTCTAGATCACATATATGTGTGGAGTCGCTCAGTCATGTCCAACTCTTTGCAACCCTATGGACTGTAGCCTACCAGGATCCTCCATCCATGGGATTTTCAAGGCAAGAGTACTGGAGTAGGTTGCTATTTCCATCTCCAGGAGATCTTCCCAACCCAGGGACTGAACCCCAGTCTCTTGCATTGCAGGCAGACATTTATCATCTGAGCCACTAAGGAAGCCCATTACAAATATGAGAGTGGGTGAAATCAGTTCCAGCTTCACCTATTAGGCTGTGATAGGATAGGATTCAGGATTGAACAATTTTAGGAAGGATATTTATCCAGATTCCTACTGGCAGCACAGACCAAGGGAAAACCCAGTCTATGATCCAAGAGTTTCCAGAAAATGTTATAATCCTAAATGCTACAAGCCCAGAGAGTAGTAAAATGCCATAATGTGAAAATTAGTGATTGATTCAGAAATCTAGGGGAGTATGGTGTGATCTAAAAAACCTGAAGAATGTTTATAGCAGCAAGGCACGAGGTGGATCTACTGGTGTACAGTGCTCTGATAAGAAGAAAATGAAGCTCAGACCCTAATAAACAGAAAGTGAAAGTGAAGTCACTCAGTCGTGTCCGACTCTTTGTGACCCCATGGACTGTAGCCTACCAGGCTCCTCTGTCCATGGGATTTTCCAGGCAATAGTACTGGAGTGGATTGCCATTTCCTTCTCCAGGGGATCTTCCCAACCCAAGGATCGAACCCAGGTCTCCCACATTGTAGACAGACACAATAAATGGAAAGATGATAGTAAACAAACTGGGGAAGTGGAAGCTAAAGATGAAAGGAAAAGGCAAACTTACTAAACCTGAGGAAGTAAAAGAGGAAGTGAAGTGAAGTCGCTCAGTCGTGTCTGACTCTTTGTGACCCCATGGACTGTAGCCCACCAGGCTCCTCAGTCCATGGGATTCTCCAGGCAAGAATACTGGAGTGGGTTGCCATTTCCTTCTCCAGGGTATCTTCCTGACCCAGGGATCGAACCTGGGTCTCCCACATTTCAGGCAGATGCTTTAACCTCTGAGCCACCAGGGAAGCCAGTAAAAGAGGTGGAGGGTTTATTTGGAGAGAGAGATCGCAGGGTTCAAAACATTAGAAGTGCAGACAGTCATGTGAGTGCTTAGAGGTGAAGTTATTAAGGTAAAATAGATCAGGGTAATGGACCTACAGTATTGAATAAGTCATACACATGGAAATTACATGGCTGTGGGAAAGTTATTAGAAGAAAGTGTGGGGGAAAAGTGTTAACATCCTTGGTGCAAACAGTTTCTGACAGATTAGTCAATGATAAAGATTGAGAAACGATAGTCAAGAGGGAGATGACTGAAACTGGAGTATAAAAGTGAAAGTGTTAGTCACTCAGTCATGTCCAACTCTTTGCAACCCCATGGACTGTAGCCTGCCAGGATCCGCTGTCCATGGGATTCTCCAGGCAAGAATACTGGAGTGAGTAGCCATTCCCTTCTCCAGGGGAATCTTCCCACCCCAAGAATTGAAGCCGGGTCTGCAGCATTACAGGCAGATTCTTTACCATATAAGGCACTAGGGAAGCAAGTATAGGCAACTATGAAAGAACTGTGCTAGGAAGAATCTTTGTTATGTGTAATAGTAAATGTGCAGTTCTCACTCTTTCTTTCCTTTTCTTTCCTTGACTTTGGGTCAACTTTCTTGAAATGAAATCATGCCCCTGCTCATATGAGACCCACATCATTATTGTGAAAACTAGGCCTCCCTTTTACAGACAGCTTCCTTCTACAGGTTTAATTTCATCATCAAAATTTTCTCTACAGGCTTAAGAGGCAGTGGAGAGGACTCTGAGTTCCCTGGGCTGTGAGATGGTCATCGAGGTGGAAAAGAACCAATAATGGATGCAGCAAAGGTTCTGGGCACAGAGGCTGCCTGAGGGGCACCAGAGATGGGTGGGGACTTCCCTGGTGGCCCAGGGGTTAGGACTTTGCCTTTCAACGCAGGGGGTGCAGTTTCGATTCCTGATCGGAAAGCTAAAACTCTACATGGCTCATGGACAAAAATACAAAGCATAACACAGAAGCAATATAGTAACAAATTCAGTAAAGGCTTTAAAAATGGCCCACATCAAAAAGTCTTAAAAAAGAAAAAAAAAAGTAGCCTTGGACGTGATGCCTGGGACAACGCTAAATAACATCTTGAGAACATAATTCAGATTCTTCACAGGGGAAGGGTCTTTGTAAAAACAAATGTTTAAGATGATTCATAGTAATAAAGAGCATGGACTTTGAAGTCAAATAACTCTTGACTAAAATGCTGGCTCTGCCACTTAATTGTATAATCTCAGTCAAGCTCCTTACCATTCTGAGCCTGCTTCATTATCTTAAAAATAGCTAATTAATCTATTTATATGAAATAAGACCAATAACTTGTCCCTTGTTAGATGTATCTAGGGTGTGAGTGAACTATTGAACACATAGAAAATGCTCCAATGGATCTAAATAGCTCTGGGTTTCCAATTTCTTTTTCTGTCTTAACCTCCTATTTTTTTTAACATGTTGTCTAATTTACTTTGTTCTCATTTTTCTTTTTTTTTAAAAAAACTGATTCAGTCAAACTATGGCCACATTTTTGGTCATTTTATTTCTTATGATAGTATCTATTTCCTAATATAAATAGCATATTTTAGGCATAGATTTTTCCTTGGTAGTATAAATTCAATGGGTAGTATGAACTGAGTAGCAATTTAAAAGGGAAAACATAGAGTCACTTTCAACCATCTAATGACTTCCGATCATACTAAGCATAATAGTGGAAGTATCTACCATGCCCTACATACTATGTACTACAAGACTCCCTTCATCTGACCCTGACTATCACTAAAGAACTTTCCTCTAGTTCACTCCATCCCCTTACTCTGCCCTTGCTAACTCTGTTCTAGCCCCTTGCTATCTCTAGAACATTCCGAAAACATTCCCCTCTCCTACTATTCAATCTTGCTCTCCCCTTTTCCTGGAATGTTCCTTTCCAGATATTGGATAACCAGCTCCCTCACTTCATTTGTAACTCTCTTAAAATGTCATATTCTCACATAAAGCCTCCTCTGATCAATCTATCTATAGGAACATACCTGCCTCCTCATTCAATCCCTTTCTTGCTTTTTTCTTCTCATGGTGCTTATTGCTACCAGACATTACAGGTTTACTTACACATTATCTATCTTCTCCACCAGAAGGTGAACACCATGAGGGTAGAGAATTTGTCTAGTTTTATTAAGCTATTTCCCAGTGCCTATATTACACCATGCACATCAGTAAACATTAGTTATAGTTTATTTCTTTTTCCTTGGCCTAAGTAGATCAGATGAATATCCAAAGTTAACTAACTTCCTGGAACTAATAAGTGATTACTGATAGCAAAGTTACAGGACGTAGAGTGTCTTAGGTCATTAAGGCTGCTATAATACAATGTCATAAACTGGCTGGTTCATATGCAATGGAACTTTATTTCTCACAGTTCTGGAGGCTGGGGAAGTTCAAGATCAAAGCACCAGCAGATTCAGTGTTTGGTGAGGACCACATCCCAGTTTGTATATAGCCATCTTCTTGCATTTTCAAATGGGGCAGAAGAGTTCTCTGGAGTCTGTTTTATAAGGGCACTAATCCCATTCATGGGGGCTCTACCTTCATGACCCAATTACCTCCCCACAGCACCACCTCCTAATTCCACCAAATTGGGAGTTAGATTTCAACTTATGAATTTTTAGGGGAGCCAAACATTCAGTCAATTGCACAAGTATAATAAAAAATCTTTAATCCAATTTCTGTTGAAGGGCGTGGCTGTGTTCCCTCCCTGTTATTTGTCCTGAGGCCAAACTGTGGTGGAGGTAATGAAGATAATGGCGACCTCCTTGAAAAGGTCCTGTGCACGCACTGCTGTACACACTGCCCTCAACCCTGCAGCAGGCCACCACTGACCCTCTGCCGGAGGATGCCTCTGCCGGAGACTCCTGGACGCTCATGGGCAAGGCTGGGTCAGTCTCTTGTGGGGTCACTGCTCCTTTCTCCTGGGTCCTGGTGTACACAAGGTTCTGTTTGTGCCCTCCAGAGTCTATTTTCCCAGTCCTGTGTAAGTTCTGGCAGCTCTATGGTGGGGTTAATGGAGACTTCCTCCAAGAGGGCTTATGCCATACCCAAGTCTGCTGCACCCAGAGCCCCTGCCCCTGTAGCAGTCTACTGCTGACCCATATCTCCTCGGGAGACACCCAAACACAGTTCTGTCTCAGTCTCTGTGGGCTCTCTGGGTCCAGGTGTGCATAAGGTATGTTTGAGCCCTCGGAGCATCTCTGGAGGGTATAGGGTTTGATTCTAAATGTGATTTCACCCCTCCTACTATCTTGCTGGGGCTTCTCCTTGCCCTTGAACAAAGCTAGTGGAGGTGATGGAATTCCAGTTGAGCTCTTTCAAATCCTGAAAGATGATGCTGTGAAAGTGCTGCACTCAATATGTCAGCAAATGTGGAAAACTCAGCAGTGGCCACAGGATTGGAAAAGGCCAGTTTTCATTCCAATCTCAAAGAAAGGCAATGCCAAAGAATGTCCAAACCATCACATAATTGCACTCATCTCACACACTAGCAAAGTAATGCTCAAAATTATCCAAGCCTGGCTTCAACAGTACGTGAAATGTGAACTTCCAGATGTTCAAGCTGGATTTAGAAAATGCAGAGGAACCAGAGATCAAATTGCCAACATCTGCTGGATCATTGAAAAAGCCAGAGAGTTCCAGAAAAACATCTACTACTTCTGCTTTATTGACTATAACAAAGACTTTGACTGTATGGATCACAACAAATTGGAAAATTTTTAAAGAGATGAGAATACCAGGCCACCTGATCTGTCTCCTGAGAAGTCTGCATGCATGCCCAGAAGCAACAGTTAGAACTGGACATGGAACAACAGACTGATTCCAAATCAGGAAAGGAGTACATCAAGGCTGTATATTGTCACCCTGCTTATTTAACTTATATGCAGAATACATCATGAGAAATGCTGGACTGGACAAAGCACAGGCTGAAATCAAGCTTGCTGGGAGAAATATCAATAACCTCAGATATGCAGATGACACCACCCTTATGGCAGAAAGAGAAGAACTAAAGCGCCTCTTGATGAAAGTGAAAGAGGAGAGTGAAAAAGTTGGCGTAAAACTCAACATTCAGACAACTAAGATCATGGCATCTGGTCACATCACTTCATGGCAAATAGATGGGAAAATAAGGGAAACAGTTCAGTTCAGTTCAGTTGCTCAGCCATGTTCAACTCTTTGTGACCCCATGAACCAGCTCCACAATCACTGCAGATCGTGACTGCAACCATGAAATTAAAAGACGCTTGCTCCTTGGAAGAAAAGTTATGACCAAGCTAGACAGCATATTAAAAAGCAGAGACAATACTTTGTCAACAAAGGTCCATCTAGTCCAGGCTATGGTTTTTCCAGTAGTCATGTATGGATGTGAGAGTTGTACTATAAAGAAAGCTGAATGCCAAAGAATTGATGCTTTTGAACTGTGGTGTTGGAGAAGACTCTTGAGAGTCCCTTGGACTGCAAGGAGATCTAACTAGTCCATCCTAAAGGAAATCAGTCCTGAATATTCATTGGAAGGACTGATGCTGAAGCTGAAACTCCAATACTTTGGCCACCTGATGCGAAGAACTGACTCATTGGAAAAGACCTTGATGCTGGGAAAGAGTGAAGCTGGGAAGAAAAGGGAATGAAAGAGGAGGAGATGGTTGTATGGCATCACCAACGCAAGTTTGAGTAGGCTCCGGGATTTGGTGATGGACAGGGAAGCCTGGCGTGCTGCAGTCTATGGGGTTGCAAACAGTCAGACATGACTGAGCAACTGAACTGAATTGAACTTCTAAAGATCAACTTAAGTGACCTGTTTCCAAGTGTACATGTTTTTGATTTTCATGATTTTCACATTTTCAATCCTTATAATTATAAAAAAAAAACTTGGCACACCAATACTCCTCAGAGTGTTTCTGCTAACATCCAACAGTTTTCCACTGCAAAGTTTCAGGAAGAATCTATTGATAAATAATTTAGCTGGAGAATATCACAGACTTGGGAAAATAAAATTGGTCCACTTCCTGTTAACACTAGTTAACAAGGCATTGGTCCACTTCCTGTTAACACTAGTTAACAAGGCATTATCATTAGAAAAAAGAACTAGACTTAACAGTTCTCAAAACTACTACTAGCTATTCAGAAGTTATCTTGTGCCAAGCCATATGCTATTTTATATATGTTTTACTTAAATATCCTAACAATTTAAGAGATAGCAATTATCATCATTCTATTTTACAGATGAGGAACAGAGAAGTTCTTGTTTAAACTCATGTAACTTATACTTGGATGAACTAGTGTTCCCCTGTAATTCATGTCCACTCAGAATTCCATAATATGAATTTATTTAAAAATAGGGTCTCTGCATGTATAATTTTTTTAAAAAAAGAAAATAACCATGACTGGATAAAATGACATGGTGTGTGTGTGTGTGTGTGTGTGTGTGTGTGTGTGTGTGTAAACAATGGAATACTACTTAGCCTTAAAAAAGAATGAAATAATGCCATTGCAGCAGCATGGATGGCCCTAGAGATGATCGTACTAAGTGCAGTAAGCCAGAAAGAGAAAGATAAATGCCATGTCATATCGTTCATATGTGGAATCTAAAATATGACAAATGAATTTATCTGTGGAACTGAGACAGACTCACAGACATAGAAAACAGACTTGTGATTGCCAAGGGGGAAAATGTGGGAGGGATGGATTGGGAGTTTGGGATTAGACGATGCAAACCATTAAATACAGAATGGATAAACAAAAAAGTTCTAGAACAAGGAACTCTACAGTAGTTAAGAACAGGGAAGACTGGCATGCTACAGCCCATGGGATTCCAAAGAGTCAGACATGACTTAATGACTGAATAACATCAACTATAGTTAATATCCTGTGATAAACAATCATGGAAAAGAATATGAGAAAGAATATATACATACATACATATTGCCTCAGAACATCCAGAAAGAAACAACTCAGCTGACACTTTGATTTCTGGCCCCTAGAACTGTGAGAAAAGAAATCCCGTGGTCGTAAGCCATGAAGTTTGTGGCAATTTGGTGCAGCAACCATAGGAAAATAGTTTGTAAAGAACTGGGGCTTCCCAGATGGTGCAGCAGGTAAAGGAGCTGCCTGCCAATGCAGGAGATGGAAGAGATGCGGGTTCAGTCGCTGGGTCAGGGACATCTTCTGAAGGAGGGCATGGCAACCCGCTTTAGTATTCTTGCCTGGAGAATCCCCATGGACAGGGGAGCCTGGCAGGGTACAGTCCTGAGGTCTCAAAGAGTTGGATACCACTGAGCAACTAAGCACAATTAGACAATCTTAAATCCAGGTCTGACTTTAAAGGCTAATCTTTCAGTCATTTACTGCAATAATCTCAGAAGGTTTTATGCAAGTGGCTGTCATATCACTAATCACTCTTTATGGCTATTGTAAATGAGAGTAGAAAATATTCTTTTTTTTTTTTTTTTTTTTTTACCTCTAGGCCTAGTATAATGCCTGACCTATAACACATTTAACCAGTCATCAAAAAAAAAAAAAAAAAATCCATTTCTTTAAACAGACAAATCCTTCCTTCTTTTCTAGTTCTTCAATCCTTATACTTAACAGGTAAATGCTTTGGTTGATATCAACAGCAATAAAGAAAACAGCATGTATAATTATACTATTATGCACATTTCTATAGTTTATGAGTTTATTATTTTGAATTTAATCTCTCATTCTTAAGGCATGTTTTGATTGTGAATCACCTAATGTTTGGATTTTAATTTTATTCTTCATATTCTGCCTTGTTACAGGAAGGACTTAAAGCAATTACTTTATAACAGTGCAATAAAATAAACTGACAAAATAACTGCATGTGAAAAGGAGCCCATGCATAGAATAAAAAAAAAGTTAACATAATGGTAAGAGCAACGTTTGAACAAAAAAACTCATAGAATAGATTCTTGACCTTGTTAAAGATGGGCCACAAATTTCTTGCTGAACAGTAGAACGTAAACGCTAGAATATGAAGATATATTCAGAGTGTGATCAAGTTAAAACATACCAGTTGTTCAGGAGGCCCTTAATAAGTTATCCCTGACTGAAGACCAAGGAGATTTCTCCCAGGCCTCCACATAAAAGAAAGAATTCCATGCACTGAATCCTAAGCTGTGCTGTCTTCTTGGGGAATAGGATTCTGTCACCTTTAGAACACAGATCTCAGAGTCATACAAAAACAAGGCTCAGACCTCGACTCTACCACTTGCCAAATGTATGATCTCGGAGAGGCTCTTGAATTTGTTTCATTTTTGTTAACAAATAATGAAAATTACCTCATGGGATTCTTAACGAGGCTTGGGAGAAGATGTAAAACATTTGGCAGAATGTCCATCCACACAAATCTACAGAACAAGGAGCATGTGACTGAGGCCTTCTGCAGAGCCAAGTTCAAGTGCCCTGGCCACTAGAAGATCCACATCTCCAAAGAGTGGGGATTTACTAAGCCTAAAGTAGATAGACTTGAAAACACGCTAGCAGAAAAGCATTTCATCCCAGATGAATGTGGGGTCAAATGCATCCCTACTTGTGGCCCTGCAGACAAATGGCAGGCCCTGCACCCATGACAGCCTTGATGTCATCCCCTCTGTATTCGTGCCCACCAATAAATCCTAACTTTTCTGTCAAAAATAAATAAAATACAATATTTGGCAAAGAGAAGACCCTCCTTGTTAGTTCTCTTCTCTTAATAATGATTATCTTTCACATCAACCTCTCAGCAATGCTTCATTTGAAAATTTCTTTTTGTCCTTCATCTTCTGCTCTTTGATCTAAACTCATGTTCATTTTTAGCAATTCACAAGCTACTAAGTTGTAATTCTATATTTACATAGGTGAGCGCACACTACTTTATATTTAGTAGTGTGGCACACATACACATTTAACATGTATATTTTGCTTAAATATTTTAAATAAAAAAGATTAAAAAATAGCTATGTCAAAAAGTGAGCAATTCTGGTCACCATTCTATTTAGCAAACACAGGCTTCAGATTGAATGTGAGATGGGAGATTGAGCACTGCCGTTTAATTTCAAATCTGTCTTGTTTCTATCTGTCCCACTGTGTGTCTCACCAGTAAAGACAGACGTCTGTCAACAATCACAGCCCCCAGACCAAAGCCAACCTTTCATCTAGTGTTTATCTGAGAGATCATCCAAACTTTGGAGGAAAAAATGGACTTATGGTGAGACAGCTGATTCCTAGCAGACTATGAACTGAAAATTTGATTCCTGGTGATCGTATGTATAATCGAGAATCAGATTTTAAAACCAAGGTTGTACAGAAGGTAGGACCTCACTTTGTAGCCTATTGTAGCAAAAAGAAAATATATGCTCAATAAATATATGTTGTGAGAAAGAGAAAGGAAAAGAGAGAGAGTGAAGGAGGGCTGGGAGACAAGTTTAGAGTTTAAATAGGCTTTCTGCCTCCATAAAACCAAGCATTCACATCTATATTATTTCTTTGTCTGCTTCTCACAAAGCTTCAGCTCTGGCCCTTTCTTCCTAGATGGAATGTTAGACTTTCCAGGGAATTTCTCTAGCTTCCTGTTTCCTCTTCTCAGAAAGAATCTAGACAACTCACTACACATCCCTTTGTGCAAACTGTTGGATTGCCTCAGCCTCAGAGGGATACAAATAAAAGAACGCTAGACTGGAGTTAGGAGGTCTGAGGCCCAGTTCCACCTCCCCTGACAATTGCACAACATCTGACCGTATGCCTAGTCTTCTCTCCCTGGGCCTCAGTCCTTTCATATCAGCAAAGGAGGAGCAGAAGTAGGTGATCTCTATCACATCATGCTAATGGATAGTTTTTGGATTTATATTCTACCTAGGTTAGGCCTTGTCCAGATCATGAAGACAGAAATACCATCTCCTTCACTCCTTAAGTGACTTTAGATGGGATTTCATTTCTCTCACATGATTGAAAACTTCCTTTTTCCCAACACAGTTTTTAACCTCAAGCGGAACTTAATAGTTTTTAGAATGTCTACAATAAAAAAGATTCTATGTGTTCCTATTTTATATTCATAGCTGAAAAATATGATAATGAAAGCTCAACATTCAGAAAACTAAGATCATGGCATCTGGTCCCATCGCTTCATGGGAAATAGATGGGAAACAGTGGAAACAGTGGCAGACTTTATTTTGGGGGGCTCCAAAATCACTGCAGATGGTGACCGCAGCCATGAAATTAAAAGACGCTTACTCCTTGGAAGGAAAGTTATGACCAACCTAGATAGCATATTCAAAAGCAGAGACATTACTTTGCCAACAAAGGTCCATCTAGTCAAGGCTATGGTTTTTCCTGTGGTCATGTATGGATGTGAGAGTTGGACTGTGAAGAAAGCTGAGCACCGAAGAATTGATGCTTTTGAACTGTGTTGTTGGAGAAGACTCTTGAGAGTCCCTTGGACTGCAAGGAGATCCAACCAGTTCATTCTAAAGGAGATCAGCCCTGGGTGTTCTTTGGAAAGAGAGATGCTAAAGCTGAAACTCCAGTACTTTGGCCACCTCATGTGAAGAGTTGACTGATTAGAAAAGACTCTGATGCTGGGAGGGATTGGGGGCAGGAGGAGAAGGGGACAACAGAGGATGAGCTGGCTGGATGGCATCACAGACTCGATGGACGTTAGTTTGAGTGAACTCCAGGAGTTAGTGATGGACAGGGAGGCCGGGCGTGCTGCGATTCATGGGGTTGCAAAAGTCGGACACGACTGAGCAACTGAACTGAACTGATACCAAAAACCTCTCTGTATGTCTTATAACTTCTTATAAGAAACACATTTGAACCATAATTTACTAGTGGATCTTAGGTTGATTTTTTTCAGAAGGCAGTCACCAGCTGCAGTCACTCCTAACAAGAGAGTCAGCCAGTCCTTTGAGCTTTGAAGCCAGGCATTAACTTCCCCTTTGTAGCTATAAAAGTCCTAGATGGCTTTTCCAATTAAAGGCTATTTTGTCTACATTGAAAATATGTTGTTTAGTGCAGCCATCATCGTTAATTATCTTACCTAGATTTTCTGGATAAGTTGGTGCAGTTTCTGCCTCAGCATTGCTGCTTCATCTTGCAGTTTGATGTTATGGAGAGATGTTTCTCCTTAAATTTTATAAACTGAACTTTTTCTAGTTTCAGCCTTTTGTTCCACAGCTTCCTCACCTCTTACAGCCTTCATAAAACTGGAGAGAGTTAGGGTCTTGTTCTGGATTAGACCTTGGTTAATGGACTGTTGTGGCTGGTTTGATCTTCTGTCCAAACCATTACAATTTTCTCCATATCAACAATAATAAGTCTGTTTCACTTTCTTATCACCTTTGTGTTCACTGGAATAGAACTCTGAATTTTCCTCATGAGCTTTTCCTTTATATTCACAACTTGGCTAACTGTTTGGCACAAGAGGCCCAGCTTTTGGCTATCTTGGCTTCCAACATGCCTTCATCACTAAGCTTGATCATCTCTAACTTCTCATTTAAAGTGAGAAACATGTAACTCTAAAGTTTTTGAACACTTAGAAGCCATTGGAGGGTTATTAACTGGCCTAAGTTCAATATTTTTATGTCTTAGGGAATAGGGAAGTCCAAATAGGGGAAGAGATGTGGGGGAATGACTGCTCTGTGGAACAGTTAGAACACCACAATGTTAAGTTTGCAACCTCATATGGACACGGTTCAGGGTGCCCCAAAACAATTACAATAGTAACCTCAGAGATTGCTGATCATAGATATAATGATCAAAGCTTGAAATATTTAGAGAATTACACACACTGTGATACAGAGACCCAGAGTACAAAATGCTGTTGGAAAAATGGCATTGATAGGTTTGTTCAACAAAGGCTTGCCATAAACTTTCAATTAATAATAAATAATATCTGTGAAGTGCCCTTGCATATAAATAAAACAACACACAATAAAATGAGGTATGCCCTTGGACTGCAAGGAGATCCAACCAGTCAGCTGCAAAGGAAATCAGCCCTGAATGTTCACTGGAAGAACTGATGCTGAAGCTAAAACTCCAATACTTTGGCCACTTGATGCGAAGAACTGACTCATTGGAAAAGACCCTGATGCTGGGAAAGATTAAAGGCAGGAGGAGAAGGGGATGACAGAGGATGAGATAGTTGGATGGCATCACCGACTCAATGGACATGAGTTTCAGTAGGGTCTGGGAGTTGGTGAGGGACAGGGAAGCCTGGCATCCAGAAGTCCATGGGGTCGCAAAAAGTTGGACATGACTGAGCAACTGAGCGACTTCACTTTCACTTTTCACATTCATGCATTGGACAAGGAAATGGCAACCCACTCCAGTATTCTTGCCTGGAGAATCCCAGAGATGGGAGAGCCTGGCAGGCTGCCATCTACGGGGTCGCACAGAATCGGACACGACTGAAGCGACGCAGCAGCAGCAGCAGCAGCAGCAGAGCAACTGAACTGAACTCATGTGTGTATATTATATTGTTTAAGGTTGAGATTTCATTTCTGAAGATTGGCCAAGGGTCATGGCTAATTATGACAGAAACTAACTATTGCCTACACACTTATATTCCCTCTTTTCTTTACTGCTAGCAGAATCATGGTATGTGCAGCTACCATGCGAAGGGTGGTCCTACTGGGGATTTTGATCCCTGTTCCAGTTCTGAACAACGAATCATAAATGATCTAAATTAATTACAGTAATGCCATCCCTTTTCCTTCTTCCCCTGACTTGTAGTAATTTATCTTCAGGCATTATGTAAGCCAGTTCTGACCAAGGTGATGTAAGGAAGGTCTGGTGGATAGAAGCTTCTGGGAAATTTTGTTCTTTTAATTAAAAAATATTAAAAGATACAGTGGGTGTTCCTCCCTTCATGCCTATCGAGTAGATAGCAAACCTCAACATACTGTCACCATCTTGTGACTACGAGGCAAAAAAGAATAGAAGCCAAGCTGCTGGCTTCCCTGGTGGCTCAGTGGTAGAGAATCTGCCTGCCAATGCAAGAGACATGGGTTCAACCCCTGATCCAGGAAGACCCCACCTGCTGCAGAGCAACTAAGCCCATGCGCCACAACTATTGAGCCTGTGCTCTAGAGACTGTAAGCTGCAGCTACTGAAGCCCACACTCCCTAGAGCCCGTGCTCCGCAGCAAGGGTAGCCACCACAATGTGAAGCCCTTGTACTGCAACCAGAGAGTACCTTCCGTTCACCACAACTAGAGAAAGCCCATGTGCAGAAACACATCCCGAAGACACAGTACAGCCAAAAATAAAAGTAAATTAAAAATTTAAAAACGAAGCTAACCTGCCCAGGATGGTCCCTATTGGCATCAGTGAACTGCCTCATCAACCTTACTAGACTTAAAGCTTCCCTCATAGCTCAGTTGAGTTGCCTACTTCTTGATTTTTTTGTTATGTGAGACAAATAAATCTCTATCTGCTTTATCCACTCTAGTTTTGCTTTATATTACTTGTAGCTGAATGCATTCCTATACAATACAGTTACCAACATGGACAGAAATACTTACCTAATTATGATGACAAGGCCTGATTTCTGAGAATCTCTGTATTTTGTGTGGTTAGATTAAGACATTTAAATGTCAAAACTTCACAAATTCAATGCTTAAAAATATGGCACAATTCATTGTAACTATAAGAAGAAAGCAAGAATGCGTGATTTTGGTAAACTCCTGTAGGAAGGACAAGCTTTATTGGCTTACTAAATTCAGGGGGTTTTAATCAGGGTGAAAGTACATCTCTGACCTCAGTTGTTGGGTAAAAGTAAATGTTGATCATTTTAATGATGCTGATGATGTTAAAAGGAAAATGATATTAACTTTTATCAATTGTTTAGTAAATGCTAAGTAGATAGCATACTGAAAAGCAGAGATATTATTTTGCCAACAAAGGTCCGTCTAGTCAAGGCTATGGTTTTTCCTGTGGCCATGTATGGATGTGAGAGTTGGACTGTGAAAAAAGCTGAGCACCGAAGAATTGATGCTTTTGAACTGTGGTGTTGGAGAAGACTCTTGAGAGTCCCTTGGACTGCAAGGAGATCCAACCAGTCCATTCTGAAGGAGATCAGCCCTGGGATTTCTTTGGAAGGAATGATGCTAAAGCTGAAACTCCAGTACTTTGGCCACCTCATGCGAAGAGATGACTCACTGGAAAAGACTCTGATGCTGGGAGACATTGTGGGCAGGAGGAGAAGGGGACGACAGAGGATGAGATGGCTGGATGGCATCACGGACTCAATGGATGTGAGTCTGAGTGAACTCCGGAAGTTGGTGATGGACAGGGAGGCCTGGCGTGCTGCGATTCATGGAGTTGCAAAGAGTCGGGCACGACTGAGCAACTGAACTGAAGTATTTTTACTAAGTTGGCTCAGATGGTCAAGAATTTGTCTGCAAAGCAGCAGGCCTGAGTTCAACCCCTAGGTAAGAAAGATCCCCTGGAGAAGGAAATGACAATCCACTCCAGTATTCTCACCTGGAGAATCCCATGGACAGAGGAGCCTGGCACGCTATAGTCTATGGGGTTGCAAAGAGTTGGACACAACTGAGCAACTTTCACTTTTCTTTCTTTACAACTGCTGTCTCAGTTAATCCTCCTAAGTCTATTTAGTACCACTATCCCCATTTTGCAGACAAAGGAACTGAGACTGAGATTGAAATGGGTTAAAGTGACCTGCCCAAATTCATACAGTGTTAAGTGGCAGAGTTCAAAACCAGATGATTTCACTCTAGTCTGTCCTACTGACCACAAAGCAAATTTAACAGAGCTTATTCCTTTATTTTATTGTAAATTTTTCTAGTTGTGACAGTCTCAATTTATTTTTAAAAATGCAAGTAAAAAAATGAAATTTTTTTCCTAAACATTTGAGAATAAGTTGCCATCAGGATTGCTCTGAATATTCTAACACATGTAGTGGTTTGAACAGTGATTACTCCTCCCAAGACATGCACAAAAAGGTTTGTCCAAGTCCTTAATAGCTGATACCTGTGAATGTGGCCCTATTTAGAAATAGGGCCTTTGTATATGTAATTACATAAAGGATATTGAGATAAGATCATCCTGGATTTAGGGTAAGACCTAAGTCTAATGACTAGTATCATTATAAGAGAAAGGAGAGGGAGATTTGAGCTACTCAGATACAAAGGAGAGACACAAGGGAAATCCAAGTGAAGATGGAGCTGATCCAAGTATAGATCGAGAGATGTGTCTCTGAGCCAAGGGACGCCAAGGATTGCCAGAGCCACCAGAAGCTAAGAAAGAGGCATGGAGGGACTTTCCTGGTGGTCCAGTACATTAAGACTCTGCATTCCCAATGCACGTGGCATGGATTCAATCCCTGGTCATGGAAATAAGATCCAGCATGGCACACAGAGAGGCCCAAGGGGGGAAAGAAAGAGAGGTGTGAAATGGATTCTCTCTCAGAACCTCCAGAAGGAATCAACTCTATTGATATCTTGATTTTGGACTTGTGGCCCCCAAGACTAAAAGAATACATTTATGTAGTTGTAAGCTACCTAGCTTGTGACAAGTTAATTCAGCAACTGTTGGAATCTAATATGGTGTGTAATTCCTACAAATAAAGGCACAATACAGTCATTAAAATCAAGGAAATAATACTGATACACCATAGGATTCTAGTCCACTCAGTAATACCAATTGACCTAACAACATACTTGAAAGCAGAGGATCCACTTTCCACTTATGTCATGTTTCCTTAAGCTCCCAAATCTGGAGCTGTTTCTTGGCCTTTCCTTGACTTTCTTGACCTTGACAATTTTAAACAGTACAGACTACAAATATTTTGTGGAATGAATTTGCATTTTTCCATTTTTTTTCTTATGATTAGATTTAGGTACCATGTCTTTGGCAGTAATACTGGAGAAGAGGTACTCTGCTCTTCTCACTACATTCCATCAGGTGATACATAGTTCAGTCTGTTCCATCACTAATCACAGTTCTCTGATGACCTGGTTAAGATGGTGGCTGCCAGAATTCTTCACTGTAGAATTACTCATTTTTCCTTTGTCACTAATAAGCATTCTATGGAGAATCACCTTGAGACTGTTATCCCTCATCACAAAATACAGACTCATGGTTTTCATTTCATTCAACAGTCATAATGTAACTATTATTTTATATTTAAATTGTCCCCCCCCCCCCACAGTCTGGCCAGTGTGAAACTCCTCAAATTGGCTTTCTTTCCCTTTGATGTGTCCACGTTATTCTTTAGGCACTTTCTTTCTGGTACAAAAAGATGTCCAAGCACCATTTTTCTCTTTTCCCTCCCCGGCCTTTAAATAAGACATATACTGAAGGATGGTATTTAAAAATCAAGATCTGGCTGCTAGGTGTCTTTGAGTGTGTGAAAGTATAGCTGCCCCCCGCCCCCATCCTCCCAATACTCACATACACATTCACATTAATGTCTATCTATTTCTCTATTTATATGGATAGAAAAGTATAGGTTCACAATTTTAATCAAGACATAGCTCCTTCTAGTTAATTTCCTTTTCTGTACTTGGAATTCTCTTATCCAAAGGTGAGAAAATGAGGCTCTCATGATCTTCATGCTTTTACTGATTTACCCCAACCATAGGTGAGCAACTAATCTCTCATTATTCTGCCACCTTCTTCCACACAAAGATATACTCTCTACCCTTTTGAGGTTCTGTTTCACTGTACCAGAGCCCCTCCCTGTACACGCATCCTGCTCACCTGTCTGGTTTTGACACCCTTTATAACAGAAGCTTCCTCACTCTTGTCAGTCTGGGATACTCTCCTTATATTTATATATATATATATATATATATATATATATATTTACTTATTTGGCTGCATTTGGTCTTTGTTGCAGCATGCAAGATCTTCATTTATTGCAGCATGTGGGATCTTTAGTTGCAGCATGCAGACTCTTAGCTGTGGCATGTCGGATCTAGTTCCTTGATCAGGGATCAAACCTGGGCCCCTTGCATTTGGAGCATGGAATCTTAACCACTGGATCACCAGGGAAGTCCTGGGGAATACTCTCCTAAAAAGAAACTCGCTCACTCCACTCAGATCTTGACACCCCAAGTCACCCTGCTCTTCACCTCCATACCCTGACTGGCTCCATCACCCCATGCCAAGTTGCCCCCATGTGTGCATACCCATTTTACCCTACCCAAGCTCTGACACACCTGAACTGAGTTATCCTACCTTGCAAATGCCCTTCCTTATCCCACCTGCTCGACTGAGTGACTTCACTTTCACTTTTCACTTTCATGCGTTGGGGAAGGAAATGGCAACCCACTCCAGTGTTCTTGCCTGGAGAATCCCAGGGACAGGGGAGCCTGGTGGGCTGCTGTCTGTGGGGTCTCACAGAGTTAGACACGACTGAAGCGACTTAGGGGCAGCAGCAGCAGCAGCCACATCCCACCTGCTCTGACCACTTAGATCACGTCTGGCTTTTCCATTCAGGCTCTGACATTTCATGCTCAGAATGTGGACCTGTCCTCAAACTGCTTCTGCTCTGGGCTGTCCTCCTATGTAGACCCTCCTCATCTCACTTTGGCTCTGGTACCTTGTATCTGGTGCCCCTGCAGGGGACACTGTCCTCACCTGCTTGTGTGCTGTGACACTTGGACCATAGTAGCTTCCCTCCCTCTCAGGCACAGATATCTATCTTCATTAAGCCTGCTTAATAGCTCTAGGACTGAACTTTTCAGGAAGGGGAGGAAAGCAAAGGAGAAGATGAAAGGGGAAGGGGACTTTATTTCTCCACTAAAGATAAAAGCCTTACTAGAAATTCACTGTGTAATACAGAGATAAATCTAATATACTGAAATCACTAACAAAGTGATCATTTTAATCATCTCTTCTAGTACTGATCTGGGAAATGAAGAGAGTTCGGGGGAACATCTGAGAATCTACACTCTGCCCTCCTTACCATAATTGATAGGTATCTTTTGAGTTGTCTTTTACAGCACCCTTAATTTTATTTTAATGTGGAATAGTAAGAGAAAACTCTGATAAAGACATTACTTCTGGCTTCCACATGGGGTTGCAAGTTTAGACAGCTCTAGCATCTCACTTTTCTATTGCCATTGATAAGGAATTGATGGTTGGGGTTCCTGCCCAGTTTTCAATGCTATACCATATTGAACTGAACTCTATAGCCCTTTTCAGTTGACTTTTCCATGGTTAGTCATGGTTACCCAAACCATAACCACTGGTTCAGGGAGTCTGAGATCGAAGAAACTTCCAGTATTGGCTGTACACTATGCCAATTCAAATTTAAGGAAATCTATTGGGGTGGACAAAGTTGGGTCCAACTATGATCTGTAGCAGAATAGAGACTACAATTTCAGAAAATATAAGAACTAAAAGCAATAATAACACACACACACATACACACACTCACACACACAGCTCAACAGGAAGGGTGAACCTAGGCTGATGATCCAGACTCAACACAGAGGCCTTTATATTCCCAACAAAATAAAACAAAGAAAGCTAGAGGGTTTTCTCGAAACCAGTGTTTTTCAATCCTCTTTTAAAAACCCATTTTTGGGTAAATTTAAGGATCTCAATTTCTCTCCAGTCTAGATTTCAAAAACTATAATCATCTTACTTTCCGAAACATAAACTATATACTGAACATAATCTTATTCTAATCTCATAATACTCCCAGAGATTCAGACTTCTGGCCCACTTTACAATCTCCTCAATCTCTCAGTCTCTACTGCTATGTCTTTATCTGTTGAAAATCAATGTTCAAATTACAAAATGGAAAATAGAATTAGCCATAGCTATGGATTAATTGAAAGTTAATGAGTATGATTATTTCAGAAAGTTAGGAATGAATGATGGGAACTGTTCAAACACAAGTGAATTAAAAGTTTTTGTGCAATGAAGGAAACTGCAAGCAAGGTGAAAAGGCAGCCTTCAGAATGGGAGAAAATAATAGCAAACAAAACAACTGACAAAGAATTAATCTCCAAAATATACAAGCCACTCAATACCAGGAAAAAAAATGACCTAATCAAAAAATGGGCCAAAGAACTAAACAGACATTTCTTCAAAGAAGACATACAGATGGCTAACAAACATGAAAAAAAAATGCTCAATATCCCTCATTATCAGAGAAATGCAAATCAAAACTACAATGAGGTACCATCTCACACCAGTCAGAAAGTCTGCTATCCAAAAGTCTACAAGCAATAAATATTGGAGAGGGTGTAGAGAAAAGGGAAGCCTCTTACACTGTTGCTGGGAAATGTAAACTAGTACAGCCACTATGGAGAACAGCATGGAGATTCCTTAAAAAACTGGAGATAGAACTGCCATACAACCCGGCAATCCCACTGCTGGGCATACACACCAAGAAAAACCATAATTGAAAGAGACTCATGTACTCCAGTGTTCATTGCAGCACCGTTTACAATAACTAGGACATGGAAGCAACCTAGATATCCATCAGCAGAAGAATGGATAAGAAAGTTGTGGTACATATACTCAATGGAATATTACTCAGCTATAAAAAAGAAAGCATTTGAGTCAGTTCAATGAGATATATGAAACTGGAGCCTATTATACAGAGTGAAGTAAGTCAGAAAGGAAAACACCAATAAAGTATATTAATGCATATATATGGAATTTAGAAAGATGGTAACAATGACCATATATGCAAGACAGCAAAAGAGACACAGATGTAAAGAACAGACTTTTGGGCTCTGTGGGAGAAGGCGAGGGTGGCATGATTTGAGAGAATAGTATTGAAACATGTTTATTACCATATGTGAAACAGATCACCAGTCCAAGTTTAATGCATGAAACAGGACACTCAAAGCTGGTGCACTGGGACAACCCAGAGGGATGGGATGGGGAGGGAGGTGGGAGGGGGGTTTGGGATTCGGGGGGTAACACATGTTCATCCATGGGTGATTCATGTCAATGTAAGGCAAAATCTGCCACAATATTGTAAAGTAATTAGCCCCCAATTAAAATAAATTAATAAAGAAGTTCAGAATTCATGATGGGAATTGTTCAAACACAAGTGAATTACCAAAAAAGAGCAAATATATATAATTTTATTATATCTGTTTTTAAGCAATTCTTTAAGAGTTTTTTTAATATGGACCATTTTTTAAAGTCTTTATTGAATTTTGTTACTAGATTGTTTCATGGGGGTGGGTAGTTTATGTATTGATATTTTGGCTGTGATGCAAATGGGATATTAGCTCCCCAATCAGGGTTTGAACCCACACCACCTGCACTGGAAAGTGATGTCTCAATCACTGGACTGCCAGGCAAGTCCCTATAATTTTAAATTAATGATGCTTCCTCAGATCAGCAAGTATGATAATTACATGACCATTTGGCTTACTACCATATGGTGCCTAGTCTTTATGTAATCTCTTATCCTTACCTCCAAATGTAGTTCTATTTCACCTCTCACTACAGCTATTCTGAATCTTACTGCTTCAGTTACACCATTGTCTATTTTGCTCTGACCTAGTGAACTGATCTCCTGCTTTACCATGAAAACAGAGACTGTCAGGCATTGAAACAATGGCAGAACAACGGCTCTCCAAAGATGCCCATGACTCCTCACTGCAACCTGTGAGCTTGTTACCTTGCCCAGCAACAGGGTCTCTGCAGATGAAATCAAGGGTATGGACCTTGAGATGGAGAGTTATCCTGGATACTCTGGATGGGCCCAGTCAAATCACTTGAGTCCTTAAAAGCAGAGAACCTTTCCTGGCTGCAGTCAAAAGAGATGTGACAATAGAAGATGCTGGAGAGATATGAAGCGTGAGAGGAGCTTGACCTGCCATTTCTGACTTTGAAGGTGGAGAAAGAGGGCCATCAGCCAAAAAAAGAAGCTGGCAATGGGTCCAGCTAAAAACCAGTAAGAAAGCAAGTACTTGAGTCATAAGCACAGAGACGGACTTCAACACTAAAGCCTCTCTAGGGGAACACAGCTCTAAGGATACCTTCATTTCAGACTGGTAATACTGGAGCAGAGGAATCATTTGAGCCTGTCAGATATCTGACCTACCATGAAACAATAAATGTTTATTGCTTAAGCTGTTAAATTTGTTAGGAAAGCATTAGGACATAAACACAAACGTGAATGCACGCTACTGTCTGTTTTTGGTTAAATGTTTAATTGCTTTCAGAAAACTTCCAGAGTGAGAAATATTATATTATTTGATATGTACTATTTTTGCAGTTAATACTCATTACAAGATTATTTCTCCAATGACTCTTTTCAGGTCTAAGGTTCTGGTTGAATAGTTTATTTGAGATTTAAAGCTCAGCATCTCCTGCTTCCTCCTTTCCTCCCCTCCTTTATTAGAGTGAAGGGTTAGTGAGAGTTTACTAGTTTAAAAATGGTGGTGGGGTGGGGAGTGGAATTGGTGATGTCCCCACTTCTGGAAATATTCAAAGAGGCTTTTTAAAAAAAAAATTAAATTTATTTATTTTAATTGGAGGCTATTACTTTACAACATTGTATTGGTTTTGCCATACATCAACATGAATCCGCCACGGGTGTACACATGTTCCCCATCCCGAACCCCCTTTCTTAAACTTAACCTTTTTCATCTCGAGGATTTTTGTGATAAGGAATATTGCAGTGCTCTGGAGACTGATTTTTTCTTTTTTAAATAACCACAGTGTTTCCAGCCTTCTCTGTAAATTGGTTTGATTTTTACTATACTTCATTGAGTTGTACTGAGCAGGATTCAAGTGGAAGGCAATTTTACTGTTTCTCAATATTCCCCACTAAATTTACCCTCTTGGCTCATTCTTCCTCTTTCTTGGATAAAATCTCCGGAAGATCCTATAGTTTTTAAGAAGCTACCAGGTGTGAAAACATAATCTTATTTTTTCTGTAGTAACAAGTCCACTTCAACCAAGGGGCATCACACTACAGTCTTCTTTATCATGTCCCCCGCTTTGCTCTTCCAATCCTTTCTCCTAAAGCTGAAACCAGAGGGGGAGGTGGAAGGAGGCAGACTGATGAGACTAGTTTGAGTGTAATTAGGTATTGGTGCCCTCTGGGTGTGTCAGATGACCAGTTGCTTCTCTCCTGGCATGTTTCTGTGGGTCCCTTGGCGATTGTCTTGCTGGGAATGTCCAGCTGCTGCCCCCGGCTCTTGCGATATTTCCTCTATTCAGTCAGATGCGATTGCTCTCAAGCCCTAGCTTCCAGCAATCCATCCTCTTATGCTAAGTTTAGCTCTCCAGGCAGAATTTTTTTAGGGAAAACTGGAAAACTAATCTAGAGGGTTCATAGCAGACTACCTCCATGGGATTCCTCTGATCCATAGAGAAAAACATACTTCTGTTTTAATGTTCCCAGCTGTTCTTTTTGTTCATCAAATTCTCTCCCTTCTCTTGGCTTTTGGCAGAACCTGCCAATCACTTAGAGTTTCCAGACATAAGTCAGGTTCTAATCTTTGTTTTCCTGAATTTCAGTGCTCACAAGCTAAGCAGTCTTAGTGGTTGGTTCTCTTTAAGTCTCCCTCTCTTGAGAAACTTGCTTAAGCTGAAATTTAGTGAGAGCTGGGATAACTATTTAAATTACCCACAACCTCCCATCATTTACTGCCCACTGAATTAGAAAAACCACATTTGGGGAGGGGACACTACCTTTATAAATGGTTCACTTTGATTTAACCATAGAAGCATTTTATACTTATGATTTTCAACTTTGGG
Organism: Capricornis sumatraensis; assembly: GCF_032405125.1. Classification (NCBI taxonomy): domain Eukaryota; kingdom Metazoa; phylum Chordata; class Mammalia; order Artiodactyla; family Bovidae; genus Capricornis; species Capricornis sumatraensis. The sequence continues at coordinate 62,958,566 of NC_091072.1, read as the reverse complement.
GCCTTGACCTAAATTTCCATATAGAAAGAAGCATATGTTGATATTCTATTATGTTTCTCCAAATTCTCTGCTTCTAAGATAGTGTCTTGTAAAATAAAAGTTAAAGTTCATCTGAAATCAGTGTAATTGATAGTACTCTAAGAGAGCGCATTTAGAAAGTATCCACCCAGCACCCGATCTGGCCATTTAGTTTTATTAGAAGGACAGGAAACATAAGACTATTTCCTGAGGGAAGCTTCCAGATAAAGTTCCACTGCCTGCGGTCGACTGTCTACATAAATTCTTATATACATTTGCATTGTCTTAAAATCTAATGGATTAAAGAAACACTTGAATCAGTCATTCTTCCAAATATATAGAATTTGCTACTGTTTACTTAAGACTTCTTTTTCAGAATATATATTATCCAGATTAATGAGGCTTAAATCTTCAGTATTTCTTTATCTAGATCCATGATTTATTGAACCAGTGAACTAATAACAAAAGCAGGTAATTCATGTCTAAAACAGGTGTGGAACCTCATCAGATTGAGAAAACAAAAGGAATTTATTGATTGAAAGGCTCATAAGATTAAATTGATAACAAATGATGCTATATATCTTTATGAAACATGTAACATGAGATTCTATGCATAAGGGATTACTAAAATATTTCTTAAACCAATTACACTTTATTAAAAGATTAAAAGGCACAGGGTCATCAGGCATGTAATAAGACTAGAGGTTGGCTGTCACCCAGGAATATCTAACTCAGAGGCTGAATTTTAAAACAAAATCTCGATCCTCGTATAAGTTCCTCATTATATACAGAGACTCTGATGTTAATTTTAAAAAATTGCTGAAGTAAAATTCTATTTATTGTACTCAGCTTTCCCATTGGACTTACACTATATAATTAGAGAGAATTCTTTCAGGTAAGAGAAATTTGTCTAAATTAACACTTTAAAATAATATTTGTAAAAATATTCAGCCAAAGATAAAGAAATTGAAGTCCCAGAGTTATGACTCAAAGTGAGATACAGAACCTAAAATAAAATAACACACTCAAAATTAGGCACTACCAGAAAGGCAAATTAAAAGCATTGAATAAAGAGATTCCTTTGTTCTTAAAAAAAAAAAAAAAAAAAAGGCACTATCAGTTGAGATAGGAGTAGCCAAGTAGCATAGAATACTTTGGTGGTAACAAATTCAAATACCTTTTATTTTATCCAATTTCCCCATCTGCCTTTTTCCTCTTTTCTTCACATATCCTACCCAGTAATATTCTACTTGGTCTTTCATTTCTACTGTCTCAGTATTTCAAGACCCTCTATCCTCTCCAGCATCTTTAAACTCAAACTGTTATTTCATATTCTACTTCCTCAAAGGTCTGTCAAGGATCAGTTATGTTTATCTGATAAATTATTTCATAAATGTTAATGGTAGGCTAAAGCTTTACGTCATTTACTCCATATGATACATGTGTATGTGTTTCAGTTCTTCAAGTACTTTCTGTAAAGATTATGACTAAATAAAAATTTCAGTTACTTATCATACAAGCTGGTAAGGAAGATGTTTTCAGAACATCGCTTTGGGTAGAATGTAGAGTATATTTTATAATGAGGCATCAACTCTACTTGTAGAACCTACAATTTATGCATTATCTTACCTACACTGGAACCATAGTACTCACAGTCATAGCCTTATTTACAAGTGAAGAAAAATACTTAGATTTATGATTTTGCCCAAATTAATACAGTTAGTTAGTGGTAGAATCCTGGCTTATAAGTTATTAGAAGTAGATACAATGCTTTATATCAAAGAGGCTAAGATTCTGTAATAGGAAATAAAGATCTGAAAAAATGATGACTTTTGCTGTCATTCATATAGTGACTTATTCCTTGTTCATATAAAATAAATTCAGGGATATGCCTTCCAGGGAAATGCAGAAGCTTTACACTGTTATGGATCCAGGCACCTTGAATCTTTTTGCTCTACTGAATATGGCCTGCATCTTAAAATTCACTGCATCACCCAAGAGAACTACTGGAGCTCCGGCCATTATATTTGCCTCCCAGGAAGCTAGAAGAAAGAAAGAGGGCAAGAGTGTTCTTGTCTTTCAAGGATGCTTGCTGACAATAAAATATAATTTCTCCCTATATTGCATAGCCACACATGGAAATCACCAGATAGTCAACACTGAAATCAGATTGATTATATTCTTTGCAGCCAAAGATGGAGAAGCTCTATACAGTCAACAAAAACAAGACTGGGAGCTGACTGTGGCTCAGATCATGAACTCCTTATTGCCAAATTCAGACTTAAATTGAAGAAAGTAAGGAAAACTGCTAGACTGTTCAGGTATGACATAAATCAAATCCCTTATGATTATACAGTGGAAGTGAGAAATAGATTGAAGGGCCTAGATCTGATAGATAGAGTGCCTGATGAACTATGGACTGAGGTTCCTGACATTGTACAGGAGACAGGGATCAAGACCACCCCCATGGAAAAGAAATGCAAAAAAGCAAAATGGCTATCTTTACAAATAGCTGTGAAAAGAAGAGAGGTGAAAAGCAAAGGAGAAAAGGAAAGATATAAGCATCTGAATGCAGAGTTCCAAAGAATAGCAAGAAGAGATAAGAAAGTCTTCTTCAGCGATCAATGCAAAGAAAGAGAGGAAAAGAACAGAATGGGAAAGACTAGAGATCTCTTCGAGAAAATGAGAGATACCAAGGGAACATTTCATGCAAAGATGGGCTCGATAAAGGGCAGAAATGCTATGGACCTAACAGAAGCAGAAGATATTAAGAAGAGGTGGCAAGAATACACGGAAGAACTGTATAAAAAAGATCTTCATGACCCAGATAATCATGATGATGTGATCACTAATCTAGAGCCAGACATCTTGGAATGTGAAGTCAAGTGGGCCTTAGAAAGCATCACTACGAACAAAGCTAGTGGAGGTAATGGAATTCCAGTTGAGCTGTTTCAAATCCTGAAAGATGACGCTGTGAAAGTGCTGCACTCAATTGCCAGCAAATTTGGAAAACTCAGCAGTGGCCACAGGACTGGAAAATGTCAGTTTTCATTCCAATTCCAAAGAAAGGCAATGTCAAAGAATGCTCAAACTACTGCACAATTGCACTCATCTCACACGCTAGTAAAGTAATGCTCAAAATTTTCCATACCAGACTTCAGCAATACGTGAACCATGAACTTCCTTATGTTCAAGCTGGTTTTAGAAAAGGTAGAGGAACCAGAGATCAAATTGCCAACATCCACTGGATCATGGAAAAAGCAAGAGAGTTCCAGAAAAACATCTATTTCTGCTTTATTGACTATGCCAAAGCCTTTGACTGTGTGGATCACAATAAACTGTGGAAAATGCTGAAAGGGATGGGAATACCAGACCACTTGACCTGCCTCTTGAGAAATCTGTATGCAAGTCAGGAAGCAACAGTTAGAACTGGACATGGAACAATAGACTGGTTCCAAATAGGAAAAGGAGTACATCAAGGCTGTGTATTGTCACCCTGCTTATTTAACTTCTATGCAGAGTACATCATGAGAAACGCTGGACTGGAAGAAACGCAAGCTGGAATCAAGATTGCCAGGAGAAATATCAATCACCTTAGATATTCAGATGACACAACCCTTATGGCAGAAAGTGAAGAGGAATGAAAAAGCCTCTTGATGAAAGTGAAAGAGGAGAGTGAAAAAGTTGGCTTAAAGCTCAACATTCAGAAAACGAAGATCATGGCATCTGGTCCCATCACTTCATGGGCAATAGATGGGGAAACAGTGGAAACAGTGTCAGACTTTATTTTTTAGGGCTCCAAAATCACTGCAGATGGTGACTGCAGCCATGAAATTAAAAGACGCTTACTCCTTGGAAGAAAAGCTATGACCAACCTAGATAGTATATTCAAAAGCAGAGACATTACTTTGCCTACTAAGGTGGGTCTAGTCAAGGCTCTGTTTTTTCCTGTGGTCATGTATGGATGTGAGAGTTGGACTGTGAAGAAGGCTGAGCACCAAAGAATTGATGAGTTTGAACTGTGGTGTTGGAGAAGACTCTTGAGAGTCCTTTGGACTGCAAGGAGATCCAACCAGTCCATTCTGAAGGAGATCAGCCCTGGGATTTTTTTGGAAGTAATGATGCTGAAGCTGAAACTCCAGTACTTTGGACACCTCATGCGAAGTGTTGAGTCACTGGAAAAGACTGATGCTGGGAGACATTGGGGGCAGGAGGAGAAGGGGATGACCCAGGATGAGATGGCTGGATGACATCACGGACTCGATGGATGTGAGTCTGAGTGAACTCCGGGAGATGGTGATGGACAAGGAGGCCTGGAGTGCTGTGATTCATGGGGTCGCAAAGAGTCGGACATGACTGAGTGACTGGACTGAACTGCATAGCCAAAATTTAATATAATCACTATGTCTAGCCACAAAGTAGGTTGTAAAATTTAATATTTTAGCTGGAAAGTAATGTGAGTGACAAAAATTGGTGTTCTTATAACTAAAGAATTAAGTATAGAAAGAGTCCTGGAAAATAACATCTTACTAGCCTTTAATTTTGTCATATCAATTGTGGATTAGCTTGGGGCTCTACTCCATCTCATCTTCATGCAATAATACAGGCTAGTAAAATCTCTACTACCTAGAATGTAGATGGTTCCTCGGGCCAAGGAAGATAACGTATGTCACTCCCACTCACTTCCATTGGCCACTAGAAGTCACATGGGCACATCTAATTTCAAGGAGGCAGAGAAATATAATTTCATCATATGCTTTGATGGAGAAGAACAAGGGGTGTTTGTGAAGAGGTCTGAAACTAGCAGATGGGGCTTCTTCAGAGAACCAGTTAAGGAGAACCTGAAGGAGCAGCTAAATGGCTACCCGGGAATTATTAACCACACCAAAGGCATGGGGAATTCTTCTAAAGGAAACTTGAGTACTCTTCAGAATCACAATCTAATTGACCATTTAAAAGTGTAGATTTCTTCACATTAGCCCAAGTGAGTCTGATTCTGTAGGTTTTGGATGGGACCCTGATCTCTTCTTTAACAAATATCTCAGAAGATTCTTAGGAACATAACAACTCTTTGAGCAAAATTGCATAAAACGGGTATCAGAACAGCTAAAACAAATTTACAAAAAATAAAACCCAAAAAATCAAAAATTCAAAGCATTTTTAGTATGAGGAAGATGGAGGTGCTTTTATGGTTGAGAGATGATAGGTTAATGTTTTCAACTATCCAAATGCTAGAATATAATCTTGGTTCATTCTAGATTTGAGAGGATTTTAAAAAATAATTGTCCTTTAATTTTGGTTTATTTTGCTTACCAAACCACTAACTCCAGAAGGTAAAAAATGTTTATAAACACTGGCTTTGGTGTCAGCAGACCCATTCATAGTATGTATGAATATTAGATCCCCCAGTTACTTATGCAAACTTGTGAAAATTTATACTTCATCTGAAGTTGTTTTCTCAAAATAGGGATAATACTGTCCTCATAGTTCTGTTAAAAAAATAAATAAACATTAGGAAGGACAGAGGGAAGGGATATTTAGGGAGTTTGGGATGGACAAATACATAGTGCTATATTTAAACTGAATAACTAACAAAGACTTACTGTATAGTACATGAAACTCTGGTCAATGTTATGTGGCAGCCTGGATGGGAAGGGAGTTTGGGGAAGAATGAATACATGCATATGTAAAGCTGAGTCCCTTTGAGACTCACCTGAAGCTTCATCAGCTATCAGTTCAGTTCAGCTCAGTTGCTCAGTCGTGTTCAATTCTTTGCGACCCCATGAATTGCAGCATGCCAGGCCTCCCTGTCCATCACCAACTCCCGGAGTTCACTCAAACTCACGTCCATCGAGTTGGTGATGCCATCCAGCTATCTCATCCTCTGTCGTCCCCTTCTCCTACTGCCTCCAATACCTCCCAGCATCAGAGTCTTTTCCAATGAGTCAACTCTTTGCACGAGGTAGCCACAGTACTAGAGTTTCAGCTTTAGCATCATTTCTTCCAAAGAACATCCAGGATCTATCTCCTTTAGGATGGACTGGTTGGATCTCCTTGCAGTCCAAGGGATTCTCAAGAGTCTTCTCCAACACCACAGTTCAAAAGCATCAATTCTTCGGCACTCAGCTTTCTTCACAGTCCAACTCTCACATCCATACATGACCACGGGAAAAACCATAGCCTTGACTAGACGGACCTTTGTTGACAAAGTAATGTCTCTGCTTTTCAATACACTGTCTAGGTTGGTCATAACTTTCCTTCCAAGGAATCACCATCTACAGTGATTTTGGAGCCCCCAAAAATAAAGTCAGCCACTGTTTCCCCATCTATTTCCCATGAAGTGATGGGACCAAATGCCATGATCTTAGTTTTCTGAATGTTGAGCTTTAAGCCAACTCTTTCACTCTCCACTTTCACTTTCATCAAGAGGCTCTTTAGTTCCTCTTCATTTTCTGCCATAAGGGTGGTGTCATCCGCATATCTGAGGTTATTGATATTTCTCCTGGCAATCTTGATTCTAGCTTGTGCTTCTTCCAGCCCACCGTTTCCCATGATGTACTCTGCATAGAAGTTAAATAAGCAGGGTGACAATATACAGCCCTGATGTACTCTTTTTCCTATTTGGAACCAGTCTGTTGTTCCATGTCCAGTTCTAACTGTTGCTTCCTGACCTGCATATAGATTTCTCAAGAGGCCTATATGCATATATAGACCTTCTCAGAGGCCTGTTTGCCATTTCTTTCAGAATTTTCCACAGTTTATTGTGATCCACACAGTCAAAGGTTTTGGCATAGTCAATAAAGCAGAAATGGATCTTTTTCTGGAACTCTCAGGCTTTTTCGATGATCCAGCGGATGTTGGCAATTTGATCTCTTATACCCAATACAAAGTAAGAAGTTAAAAGAAAAATACAAAGCAGAGATAAAACTGTAATAAAGTAAAAAAATGAAAATAACATATGCAAAATATTTAGCACCAGTATTTATTTAGCACAGCTAAACATGAAGAATTAGTTAGAAGTTAAAGAACTTTCAATGGTCATTTTCAACATATTCAGTAATCTAAGGATTCCCTGAGCACTAGTGTTAAAGAAATTCATAATATTTAATCCAATGTTTGTAGTTTAAATAAATTTCAGTGCTGCATGCAAAATTCTTTTACTAATTTAGAATAATGAACTACTTCTTTAGGCCAAAGAAAAAATAAGATACCCAGTATAGAATAACATTAGACTGTAAAAATTAATTCATTAGATAAATATTTTCCTCCTGCTGTTATTCTTCTGTTAAGTGCTTGCAAAATCCATGGTAAACACAAATTAATATTATCTTGTTAAGTAAATCTACATGATGTGGTGAAAGGAAATAAAACTTCTGAGTACTTTTTTCCAAGTATAAACTAGAACCAACATGAAAAAATAGAAGCAGTTTTTGGCTGGGCAAGTGAGGAACTGACTCAAGAACTGTGTAATCAGAATGAAAACTAAAAATATTGCTGTTGCATGTGTATCCACAGAGACTCCACCTTAGTCACTGGTATCAATTCTACATCAGATGTCAAGAGAAAACCATTAAGGCCTTGAAGCACAGCCAGTTCTGCTGCAACAAAGTTTAATGGCTGCCTCCCAACCGTGCTCAGCTGGTTATCTAACAATGGTAGACAACAAAAGCCATATCCCTCCCCAGCTGCTGTCCACTACCTGAAATGGACTGTCTCAAGGGCAGACAGATGGAATTCTATTAGAAAGCAAATCAAAAGAGAAAATTAAATAGTGCCATACAGTTTGCTGTTGACTGTGAAAAGACCATCATGGCTAACAAAGGAGGCAACTGTAGGTGTGTGCTGTGTTTGGCCAGTAATTAGAGATGAAGAACTCTCTTCCAGAAGGAGCAAAAGGCAAGCAGTGAGGCAAAGTAGGAGGCAGAGATGGGTCTACAGAGAAGCAAATGAAATTATAAGACATTTTCCATGGTATTAGACAGGGAGTTAGCATTTGGGTTATAGGGTCATTCATTTTTATAAAATTTTCAAAAGTATATTAATAGCAGTTGGTTGAGATCACAGTCTCTATCACATCTTAGTCTCCATCATACTCACCTTCGTGTGGAGGATACTGAAGCCATCAAGGGCATTTTTGAGATCCAACTACAGGGAAGTTGAATTCATGTACATTTAGTTTGGGTTTAATGGGATATATTTATCACTTCTATTATTTAAATTCTTGCTAGTCATCTCGGTGAAGGAAAATTAGGAATACTCCTACTGTCTATCGGTATAACTCAGCCAGCATCAACACAAAGAAGTCTGCATCACAAACATGTCCTGTACTCTGGGCCTGAAATAATGTAGGCAGTGGAGATGAAAGAGGCTAGTCTGTGGGAAACTCTTCCTGGTTGTTAGGTAAAATGTAAAGTGGAGGATTCACTTCCTTAAATTTCCTAGTCAAGTAGAAATTCTCTGCTGTTAGGAAAATATTATTTAATGGGTGGTATAAACTTATAAAAGCACCATACATTTTCATGGAAATTACAATAAGTAGGATTTATCACAATTCCTGTGTTTGGAAAGTCTAAGCTCATAGGAATACAAAAACAGTAAATATGTCTGTGTAGGAAATCTCATATTTTAATTAAAAAAATTGGATCACCATACTAAAGGAAAGAAGTTTCTGCAGTCTCTCTGTAGAAAATATTATAAGGCATACCATTATGAAGAAGCAATCAAAGAATCTGCCATTTAATATGTAGGAAAATAAATCTTAATAGATGTGCCTCAAGTAATTGATTAATATAACTGTTTTGCTTTATTCTTTGAATTTTTGCTCTAAATATTCATTTTGTAGCTAATTGTATAGTCTTTTATTTAAAGAGGGCTCCCCTCAAAAGTTATTCTATTTTCCATCATTTCAGGTTTCCTTTCCTGCTATTGTTCTGTTAAGTGCCTGGCCTCTCTATGATAAAAGAAGTTATACCAGTTTTCTTAAGAGGAATATTCATATGTATATAAAAATTATATATTCCATATCACAATATATCTTTGAAATGTTATCAAAGTATAAGGTATATATTAAAAAGTATAAAGATCATAAGAAGATAGCATGATAAACTTACCAAGCTTCACAAACTAAACATAACCATTTAACCTGTCCAAAGAAGAAAGTTAATAGAATTTCAGATTCTCCACTGGTACTTCCTTAAGTGTCTCCACTTCCCTTCTAAAGGATTGTCACTTTTAGGATTTCCCTGGTAGTCCAGTGGGTAAGACTTCACCTTCCAATACTGGGGTTATAGGTTTGAGCTCTGTTTGGAGAGCTAACATTCACATCCCTCGTATTCAAAAAACCAGAACACAGACAACAGAAGCAATATTTAACAAATTCAATAAGGACCTTCAAAATGGTCCACATCAAAAAAAATCTTAAAAAAAAAGAAAAAAAGGATAGCCACTCTCATGACTTCTAATGCCATGGATCAGTTTTCCCTAGTTTTTCCCTGAACTTTATATAAAAGAAATTATGTAATATATATTCATTTGTGTCTGACTTTTTATGTCACTGTTTGTAGCTATAATTTGTTTATCCTCATGGTTGGATAGTGTTCCACTGTGTGAATAAATCATCCTTTATAGAATTTTCTATTGATGAGAATTTGGGTAGTCTCCAGTTTGGAGGTACTACAGATGATACTCTTATGGATACTCTTGAATATGCATGTAGACACATGTACACATTTCAGTTGAGGATATATGCAGGATTGGACTATTGCCTAATAAATATCATTAAATTTTAAAAGGAAAATTACTTACCATGAGTTAGTTGTATTAATATATCTTTAAATCAAACCAAATTAAAACTTCTATGAATTGTTGAATATTATAATTTTGCTATTGCATTAAAATTTTGTTATAGAACTAAAGAGCCTCTTGATGAAAGTGAAAGAGGAGAGTGAAAAAGTTGGCTTAAAGCTCAACATTCAGAAAACTAAGATCATGGTATCTGGTCCCTTCACTTTATGGCAAATAAATGGGAAAACAGTGTCTGACTTTATTTTGGGGGGCTCCAAAATCACTGCAGATGGTGATTGCAGCCGTGAAATTAAAAGATGCTTATTCCTTGGAAGGAAAGTTATGACCAACCTAGACAGCCTATTAAAAAGCAGAGACATTACTTTGTCAACAAAGGTCTGTCTAGTCAAGGCTATGGTTTTTCCAGTAGTCATGTATGGATGTGAGAGTTGGACTGTGAAGAAAGCTGAGCGCCAAAGAATTGATGCTTTTGAACTGTGGTGTTTGAGAAGACTCTTAAGGGTCCCTTGGACTGCAAGGAGATCCAACCAGTCCATCCTAAAGGAGGTAAGTCCTGGGTGTTCATTGGAAGGACTGATGAAGCTGAAACTCCAATACTTTGGCCACCTAATGCGAAGAGCTGACTCATTTGAAAAAACCTTTATGCTAGGAAAGATTGAGGGCAGGAGGAGAAGGGGATGACAGAGGATGAAATGGTTGGATGGCATCACCAACTCAATGGACATGGGTTTGGGTAGAGTCTTGGAGTTGGTGATGGACAGGGAGGCCTGGCGTGCTGCAGTTCATGGGGTTGCAAAGAGTCGAACACGACTGAGTGACTGAACTGACCTGAATAATGATAAGAAGATACTTTTTCTCAAATATGATATAAGATGTCATATTTTATTTGATTATGAATAAATAAGTAAATTGGAATTGGGTAGGCAGAAAGGAGGAGTTCTCAGGCCCTACTACTCATTGCCATCTGTGAATGCGAGTCAGGAAGAGCCCTATCTTGCATTGCCAACAGGAAGTTTACTGCTTTGGTAATGTTAGGTAGGTAGTATAGGGAAAAGGAGTCCAAAATGGTGGTGGCTAAAAAAAACAAGGAAGGTCCAAGGACCAGAGTGAAGACTTCAGGTAGAACAAACAGTGCTCCTGGCTAAGCCCAATTTGTATAGGGCAGGCCCAGGTGGAGGAAAAAACATATAAAAGGAGGAGCCAAAGCCCTCTCTCTCTCTGTTTCTCTCCCGCGTGCGTGTGCTCTCTCTCTCTCCCTCTCCCTCTCTCTCTCCCTCCCCCACGCACTCCTCCACTCTCTTCCCTTCAAGTCTTTGGGTTGGCATTCCCTCATGCTTCAAGGATGGATTCTCCTGCTATCTTCTAAATAAAATAGAGCTGTAACACTGATTTGCCTAAGAGCTATAACAGTTTGTCCAAGACCTGAGAGCTGTGATGCACTGAGGGCTTTAATGTCCGTCACTCCAAATCTTTGCTGTGATGAGACAAAGAACCGAGGAACATACACTCGCGTGACAGTAACTTTGCTACTCCAGTAGAAGGAAGATTTTTCTCCTTGTCTGGCAATAGTCCAGCCAATGAGAGACTGTCACAACTCAGCCAATGAAAAACCACTAAACTTTGAAATCCCAGTTCCCTCCAATGGACTCTTTGTTTGTAACAACCCCTCTCAACATCCCTATTTTTTCCATAAGAAAGCATTCCTCTCTTTGGTTTCTCTGAACTTGACTGGTTTCTTTTTATAGCATGCTTTCCCTGAATTTCAATTCTCTGCTATTTCTGAATAAATCCCTTTTGCTGGTGAAATATCTGGCTATTCAGTTTTAAATTCAACAGTTTAAAAGCCCAAGGACATGGATAACCAAGATGAATAGATAAGGCAGAAACAGAACACATAATTCTGAGTCTGGAATATTTTCTCTTTCACTGATGGTCAGAGGGTCTTGGGGATTAGATAGGGTGACCCCAAATCTCATGTACACCCAGTGCCTTGATATACCTATTTATAGCACTCCTATGGTCACCTAGATAAAGAAAAACACTTGAGCCTCTGAAATTACCACTGAAATGCTAAAAGGTAGACAGATAGTCCTTGGCTGAGAGGGTAAGCAGGACACACCTTGGACTTTGTACCGGTAATTGTTCCATAGGTTTTGCAATCTCTTTAGTCTCCTGCTTCTTCTCAGGAATGGTATGCACACTCTGCTTTGAGAGTCACAGTTATAAACAAGGGAAGGAGAACAATGAAGCAGTGCCCAGACATAGGGTGAACAGTTGTGGACCGTTTGCATGGGCATTGGGACACAGAAAAGTAAGAAGAAGAGAAGAAGATATGAAGTCTGGAATCATTAATTAGTAATGGAAAAACTAAGTCATGAGGACACAGGAAGCAAAGCTGTGAAAATAAAACAAAAAAATTCATAAACAACAGAATTTGTTGTGAATGAACTAGTTTTCATTCCAATCCCAAAGAAAGGCAATGCCAAAGAATACTCAAACTACTGTACAATTGCACTCATCTCACATGCTAGTAAACTAATGATCAAAATTCTCCAAGCCAGGCTTCAACAATACATGAACGTGAACTTCCTGATGTTCAAGCTGGTTTTAGAAAAGGTAGAGGAACCAGAGATCAAATTGCCAACATCTGCTGGATCATGGAAAAAGCAAGAGAGTTCCAGAAAAACATCTATTTCTGCTTTATTGACTATGCCAAAGCCTTTGACTGTGTGGATCACAATCAACTGTGGAAAATGCTGAAAGAGATGGGAATACCAGACCACCTGACCTGCCTCTTGAGAAATCTGTATTCAGGCCAGGAAGCAACAGTTAGAACTGGACATGGAACAACAGACTGGTTCCAAATAGGAAAAAGAGGATGTCAAGGCTGTATATTGTCACCCTGCTTATTTAACTTCTATGCAGAGTACATCATGAGAAACGCTGGGCTGGATGAAGCACAAGGTGGAACCAAACTTGCCAGGAGAAATATCAGTAACCTCAGATATGCAGATGACACCACCTTTATGGCAGAAAGGGAAGAGGAACTAAAAAGCTTCTTGATGAAAATGAAAGTGGAGAGTGAAAAAGTTGGCTTAAAGCTCAATATTCAGGAGACGAAGATCATGGCATCCGGTCCCATCACTTCATGGGAAATAGCTGGGGAAACAGTGGAAACAGTGTCACACTTTATTTTGGGGGGCTCCAAAATCACTGCAGGTGGTGACTGCAGCCATGAAATTAAAAGACGCTTATTCCTTGGAAGAAAAGTTATGACCAACCTGGATAGCATATTCAAAAGCAGAGACATTACTTTGCCGACTAAGGTCCGTCTAGTCAAGGCTATGGTTTTTCCTGTGGTCACGTATGGATGTGAGAGTTGGACTGTGAAGAAGGCTGAGCACTGAAGAATTGATGAGTTTGAACTGTGGTGTTGGAGAAGACTCTTGAGAGTCCCTTGGACTGCAAGGAGATCCAACCAGTCCATTCTGAAGATCAGCCCTGGGATTTCCCTGGAAGGAATGATGCTAAAGCTGAAACTCCAGTACTTTGGCCACCTCATGCGAAGGGTTGACTCATTGGAAAAGACTCTGATGCTGGGAGGGATTGGGGGCAGGAGGAGAAGGGGACGACAAAGGATGAGATGGCTGAATGGCGTCACTGACTCAATATACGTGAGTTTGAGTGAACTCTGGGAGTTGGTGATGGACAGGGAGGCCTGGCATGCTGTGATTCATGGGGTCGCAAAGAGTCAGACACGACTGAGCGACTGAACTGAACTGAGCTGGAGTACTCAAAGAATTAAAATGACAGAAGCTGGAGAGTTCAATATCCTCACTTAGCACATCTATGATTTATAGCTCCATAATATTTTATTTGGGGTCAATGAACCCTGAAATAATCTTTAAAATGTTTAGAGCTTCTTACATAATGGGTTCCAACTCTTGTTTTTATTGTCCAGATTAACTCTGCATACTGAGAAAATACTTGCAAAATTGAGTATTGGTATTAATAAAAAAAAAAAGTGGATTCTCTATTAACAGCTAATAGATATATATTGTATACCTACTGTGTGTAGGGTTGTTTGTGTATCGTATGCCACAGATACTATTTAACTGTTGTTTAACACTCATACCCCCCTGCCAACAACAACAAAAAATCTATTAGAGGAAGCTGAGGAAAACAAATGTTTCAATAACTTGCTCATATTCACATGGTTTACAAGTGGAAGAAGCTTTTCAAACCAGAAAGCTGGACCTCAGAGACCAAATGCTCAGCCAAAATGATGTAACTCCATGAGCTAAACTGAGCAGGTGAGGATTCAGGTAGTTCCCACAACAAATAACTGGTTATAGAAAACATAAAGTAGGAGAATTAATGGAAAGAATGTAGGTATGGGAGCCAGACAAAATGAATTCATTTCTTCCACTTATTAGTTACAAGATCTTAGACATTTAACTTTTGAGAACTTCTGTTTCTTTATACTGCCAATCAGGAACCTAGGCTGGTATAGGCTCCACCATCTTCAACACTTTTTTCTTTCAATCTTGCTCTCTTTACTTCCAGGTTAGCCATAAGGAGAGGAAAGGGGTATGAAGGAATATGCTTGCAGTTTTATAGGAGATTGGCTGGAAGTATGGAAGTGAAACTCACCATTCCTGTCCACATTTTCCTGGTAAGATCTTAGTCAAATAGTCATTCCTAGCTGTAAGGGAGGCTGGAAAGTATAGGCCATGTCTCAGCAGCTACACCCTAGCCACAACTCTATGACTCAGTGTTATGGGCTCAATTATATTCCCCTTAAATTCATATATTAAAGTTCTAACCCCTAGAATCTCAGAATGTGACTGTATTTGGAAACAACATCTTTAAAAAGATGATTAAATTAAAACAAGTCCATCAGGGTGGGCTCTAATTCAACATGACGGATGTCCTCATAAGAAAATTAGGACACAGACACACAGAGAGGAAAGGTGGTGTGAAGACATAGGGATTACATAGCTGCCAGCCCAAAGAGACAGCCCTCAGAAGAAACCAACGCAGCTGATACCTTGGTCTCCAACTTCTTGCCACCAGAATCAGAGACAATAGATTTCTGTTGTTTAAGCCACTTTAAGTACTTTGGCAGCCTTAGTATAGTCACATACCAAAGAGAAGGGACAGATTTGGGGGTATGATCAGCAATGTCTGTTTGCATTATGTGAACTATAAATTGGTTACTATCTTAATTCAGGCTTCTGTAATACACACAACTGCCATGGCCTAGGTAATTTCTCACAGTTCTGGAGATGAGGCTCCCAGTATGGTCAGGTTCTGATGACAACTCTCTTCCAGGCTATAGACGGTTGGCTACCCCTTGGATCCTCATGTGGCAGAAAGAGAGCTAGGTATGCCACTGGCTTCTTATAAAAGCACTAAACCCATTCACCAGGGCTCCACCTTCATGAGCTAACTACCTCCCCAAAGGCCCCACTTCCAAATATCATCACACTGGAATTAGGGTTTCAACATACAAGTCTGGGGCTGACAGAACACAGACATTCAGTCCGTAACAATTACTACATATTTTACTGTACAGGGAAAAAATAAAAAGGTACCATCTGTTTGTAGGAAATATATTAGTTTTAATGATGCATTCCAATATGTATGAGATACAGACAAATAAATCCTGTTTGATTCCACTTATACAAGGTAGCTAGAATGGTCAAATTCATGGAGTCAGAAAGTACACTGGTAGATGCCAGAGGAAAGGGGGTAGGGTGGGTGGGGTGGTTGGCAATGAGAAGTTAGTGTTTAATGAGGACAGAGTCTCAGTTTAGAAAGGTGAAAAATTTGGGAGATGGATGATGGTGAGAACTGCACAACAATGTGAATGTACTTAGTGCCACTGAACTATACAGTTAAATATGGTTAAAATAGTATGTTTTATAGGGCTTGCCAGGTGGCTCAGTGATAAAGAATTTGCCTGCAATGCAGGAGACCCAGGTTCAATCCCTGGGTCTCCTGAAGAAGGGAATGCAGCCCACTTCAGTATTCTTGCCTGGAGGATTCCATAGACAGAGGAACCTGGCAGCTATAGTCCACGGGGTCACAGAGTTGGACACGATTGAGTAACTAACACTATTATCAGTATGTTTTATATGACTTTTACCACAATTAAAAAACATTAAAAAAAATAACAATCATAATACCATCCATGAATTTAGTTAGAAGTCACAAACAAATCATTTCAAGTTCTTTAAAAACAGAGACCTCCTGATTAGTCCCCCTGCCCTTCAATAATAAGTGATCTTCTTAAAACATAGATTATTTTACTCTTCTGTGTGAAAACTTCGAATAATTTCCCATTTCATCCAGCACAAAATTGAATGTCCTGGTGTCTTACAAGGACTGACGGGGTCTGGCCTTCCACCAACTCCAACCTTGCCTTCTATGATGCTTCTCCTCATTCATTTTGCTCCAGACACATCGGCATTCCAAGCATGTTTTCGCCTCAGGGCTTTGCCATTTTCTTTTCGGAATATTATTTTCCAAGAGGGCCACATAACTCACATTTTTATTTATTTTGCAATCTGCTTAAAAGCTATTTTCTTCCCTGAATGCAATATCACAACTGCTCACATGTGTATGCAACACTCTTGTCACCCTTATTCTGCTTTGTTCATCCCCACAACACTTGCCGCTACCTAACATACCATTTGTGTTACCTAATATATGACTGGGTGAAGAGCCTGTCTGTCAATGCAGGAGACCCAGGTTCGATCCCTGGGTTGGAAACATTCCCTGGAGAAGGGAATGGCTACCCAGTAGAGTATTCTTGCCTGGGAAAGCCCATGGTCAGAGAAGTCTGGCAGGCTATAGTCCATGGGGTCACCAAGAATCACGACTGAGCAACAACAAATATATCACTTACATATTTATCTGTGTAGTCTGTCTTGCATTCTAGAATGCACCATAAGTTCTCAGAGTTTGGTTTGTTCCCTGCTGTATCCCCAGCATCTAGAACAGCTCAGATAAACCTCTACTGAAAGATATTTTCAGATATCTATACAAGGATTTCTTTTTTTCCTGGCACAGAAAAACCTGGATTGTAAACCAAAAGATGAACAAGAGATTTAGAGAGGAGCCAAAGAAATGTGAAGATGATCGTGGGAGGCATTTATTTTTAGCATCTCCAAATAATCAACATATCTTTTTGGACCATTTAGTGTGCACTGTAAGTTAAATTAAAGGCATCTAAAGAGTAAGGGCCATTTAATCTATTTTACACATTTGTTATTTTACACATTAGTTGCTAAATTGTGTCCGACTCTTTTGTGACCCCATGGACTGCAGTCTTCCAGGCTCCTCTGTCCACGGGTTTTCCCAGGCAAGAAAACTGAAATAGGTTGCCATTTCCTTCTCCAGGGGATCTGCCCTACCCAGGGATCAAACCTGTCTCCTGCCTTGGAAGGCAGATTCTTTACCACTGCCACCTGGCAAATCCTTAGAGTCCTAATTACACTGTTAAGGCCGATAAGTCTGGTACTAGTCCGAGGCTCAGTTACTTGTTTTCTTTTTTTTTTCCTGTGGTGACTTTAAAATTTTACTCTTTATACTTAAAGTTCACAAATTTCATCAGGATGTGTCTAAATATGGAAACATTTCCTTACTCCTGATCAGTCCATCAAAGACATTTCCCCTGGAACACTCTGATCTCTCTTCAGTTTGGGGAATTATTCTATTAACTGCTTATTTCTATCTATTTTATTATTTCCTCTTTCTTTCCATTGTTTAGATAGTTATTGAATCTTCTAACATTCTCCTCTATGATTCTTAACTTATTTATCTTCATTTTTTTTTTTAATGTTTTGTCTTCTGTATGCACTGGAAAGTTTCCTTAACTTTATTTCTCACATTAATTTGGCTTTCAGTTCTATCCATTTTGCTGTTTGACTCATGTGTATAGGTATGCTTGTTTTGTTCTACAATTATAATTTTGTTTTCTAAGAACTCTTTTCTTTTTACTGCCTTTTTCCCAAGCAGCTTGTACTTGATTCACGGCTTTAATAGCCTCTTTAGTATTTCTGAGGTTGCATTAAAATGCTTACATTTCCTACAGGTCAGCTCTTCTGTTAGATTATCTTTTATGATATTGGCTTTTCTTAAGTGCATGCAAATTTTTTTTCCTTACAGATTTGAAAATGAAAGATTGCATTGATTTGTATACATAGCCAATACAGGTTTTCTTAAAAGTTGTGTGTGTCTGATTTCTTACCAACCCATCCTCCCAAATGATGGGGAAATCTGAGCAGATGTTGAAGTGGAAAAGGCAAGATTATGCTGAGTGACATGCTTCAGCAGGCAGGCAAGACAAGGACCTCTTCCAAATGCCACAGTACAAAAGGCAGAACACTCGAGTATATTTCACCGCTGTGTTGAGCCATTATTCCTTCCTGCCTTCATTCATCTCATGTCTGTGTAGGTTTAAGATCACCCAGATTCTGCATTATTTTGTTTTCCATGTTGCATTTTTACTATCCCTTCATCCACCTCTCTAGTTTTCAACAGATACTCCATTTTGTTTTGAAAGCTGTTATCCTTAGGTTTCTATCCTGGAGGCGAACACTTCAGCCAGCTACCTTATGTAAAACCTAATCAGGTTGTTTCATAATCCTTTAAATTAACCATTGTAATAGCTGAATTCTGCCGCCCTCTCCTGTGCTTGCTTCAGGTTTCTCTGTCTTGACTTCTTTCTCAACTAGATCTCCAAACTTCCACTGGTCTGCTGACTCACAGATTTCACTTTCTGCAGCACAACTGTGGATCTTGAAAAAATCTATCTCCTCTCTTGTTTCAGGAAATGTTGGAACACAAAGAAAGTAAACGTATATATTTGCCCACTATCTTGAACTAGGAAACTTACGTTTTCTATGCTCATTTGTAACTAACAACCTTACACTCCACCACACACTCATATATTCACAGAGGCAGTTATCAACCTTTCTGAGTTTTTTCTTTGAAATGCCTTTGTCTTCTTTATAGTGACATGGACAAAAGCTCAAAGCCTGTATTATGTCACACATAATGATTTTAGTACTTCTCTGTTTTACTTAGTCATCCCACCTCTGGATGATTAGCATAATATCCAAGGCAGCAGGATGATTTTTGGGGGGTCTTGGCAAGAAGACATCTTTGTGGGCCCCTAAGGATACACGATTCATGGGGTCGCAAAGAGTCGGACATGACTGAGCGACTGAACTGAACTGAAGGGTACATGAGTAGGCACTGTGTTTACTGAGTCTAATGGATAAGTTGGCCCTGAGAATATTCCTAGCTTAACCTTTACAAAAATTTCTTTTTATTCATAAAAGTGTGTGTGTGTGTATAAATCTTTAACTTTGTAGTACATATAGGCTAAAGCTGAAATTCTTTTAATGCCTTCTCAGTTAATATTCAAACCCTTCATTACTTATTCTACAATATTTTTCTAATCATACTTTCCACAGATTTTTAACCCAAGTCCTTGACCCTGGTTAACTTCCTGACCTCTTGAACAAAATTGTAACTTTATCACTTCTATACATCTGCCCCTGATACTCCCTGGATCAATACTCACCTTCCTCCCCTCCCCGCCCCGACACACACCAAATTCTGCTTTTCTTACCAATCTTAAGTCCATATATTGGGTTGGCCAAAAAGTTCATTTGCATTTTTCTGTAAGATGTTATGGAAAAACCCAAATGAACATTTTTTTTTCTCAACCCAATAATATGGAGTGTGATTAAGAGTATGGACCCTGGAGTCGATAAATTCGTATTTACTATGCATAAATTGTGCAAGTTATATGAATTTGATGTGCCCCAGTCTTAACTATAATAAGGGGAAAATAATTAATCCTACTTAAAGGGTTTGGAAAGAGTAAGACAATAAGAAGAACTATAAATAACACATTAAGCACATATAATGTGCTGCTTACTTGTCTAAATACTTTACATATATTACATGGAAAGAGCTTAACATGGTGCACAAAATACTCGAGGATTCTATTATTTTCCTACAATATTAACATGGCAAATGCTACTTTAAAAAAGTCTTTCTGGACAACATCAGCTACAAGGATTGCTTTTTCCTCTGATTTCCTGCAGCGTGTATTATGCATATTCTTCATCCAGTAGTTAGTATATATGGTTTAAAAACAGAGACAGTGCTTCATAAATCATCTTTGCATCCCTTGTTCACCTGGTCTGAGCCTTGCAGACTGAAGAAGTCCTATGCATCTATGACCTATGCATCTGTTGATTGAACTATGCATCTGTTGATTGATTGCTTTATTGATTTTATGATTTCATTTCCAGCAGCCAAAAGTCCACTCAACTACCCCATATTTGGAGAAAGCATCAGTGTGGTTGGCAGCAGTGAACCCATAACCAAGAACCACATTTGCAAGTTCCCATTCAACTTGCTCTGCTATTAGCAGGACTTTGGCCTCTGTATGAGTATAGAACCGAACCTGAGGAATGTGCATTTCCTCACATATAGCTACTGGAAAACTGTTCTGCTACCATCTTTGGAATGCTAAGGCCACCTGAGAGGAGGGGACAGGTGGCAGATTTAATGGTGCAATTTGTCTCTCAAATGCTATAAATTATCACCAAAATAATTCCCTTAATCAGAAGTGACAGTGGTTAAAATACCATGATTAGTCATCTTTACAAAAGATGTATTCTCTGAGTTACTCCCCTTGAGCTAATTAAAAATCCTCAGCCTAATTTTTCTTTAAGCAGTAGTGATTTACTTTCTGCTGGACAGTTAGAGCAGAGGACTGAGAACTAGAGTAGAGGAGAGGGAGAAAGGCCTGGAAAGGGGGAAAGGGCTTCGTAAACCAGATATGAGTGGAGCAGAAGATGAGCTGTGCCTCCTTCACCACGTGGTTCTGCTCGGAAGTCACAGAACTCTCTGGAGCAGAATGCAGCCTAGCAGTTCTAATTTTGGTTAGATTGCAAAAATTAAAAGTACTTAGGTTTCCTTTCTCTCCAAGCTATAAAATTTTGCACAATTTATCATATGTTCTCGAGATATGTGTAGAAGACTATTATTGAGTGTTCTTTATAAATTTCTTATAGGCATCTCTAAAGCAATGGACCATATATTTGGTAATGCTGTCTATCTACCTCTATTATCTCAATAGCCACAAATCCCATCTCTAATCCTTGTTAAGGCTGGATGCAGTGAAAGGAGATAAGCTCAGAGAACATTCACCTCTGAGAGGTGTTCTGTGAAGGAGATGCTATATTGTAGTAATTGGAAACAAGGCATGGCAATCACACAGGCTTGGGTGGAACTGTGGTCCCATGCTTTATGCCCTTGCACAAATCTCATAACTCATTGGAACCTCAATTATTTTCACCATAACATGGGAAAACAGTAAATAACTTAATGTTTTGTGAAGATTAAATATGATCATGTTTGTGGAGCCTCTGAGGCAGTGTCTGGGGTGGCCTCCTTGAATTTAGTGGTGGCGGTGGTGTTAGCAGCTTCTTTTTCAAGACTGCTAGTCTCCATGAAGAATGCAGAAACATAAGGGCCACTCCTCAGGAACTTCTAGACCCCAAGGGTAGAGAAGAAAAGTATGTGAATGACTATACTAGTCAGTGTGCAATAATCATCATGAGAAAAACACATAGAGAGAGGGTGTTGCCAGCTGTAATGGTCAGAAATGGTCTCATGGAATTGTTCTTAACTAAGCTGGCCCATTGACTTTGTTTTTTTTCTAAATCGAGGCAAGAGGCAACTGCTACTCCTAAGGATATCTAAAGTCAGACACTTCCAGAGCCCTCCAAATGTATCTAAATCTCTTCCTGTGTGTGGTTACAACAGTTCAGTGTCTCAGACAGTCCTTCACTGTGGCACAGTGGTGGAAGGAAACCCTTTTCTGGCCCCTCAGAACTAATTTGTTACTAATACTGAGAGAATGAATGTGTTATTCCCTCAGTCATGTCCAACTCTGTGACCCCTTGGACTGTAATTTGCCAGGCTCCACTGTCCATGGAATTCTCTAGGCAAGAATACTGGAGTGGATTGCCATTCCCTTCTCCAAGAGATCTTCCCAACCTGGCCATGAAACCCAGGTTTCATGCACTTCAGGCAGATTCTTTACCATCTGAGCCACTAGGGAAGCCCATAGCTAAAGTTAAATAATTTTCCATGTGCAGCAGATTCAAAGCTGCCACTGACAGTGGATACTATGTGACAATATTACTAAGTTTCTTCTTCAGGATGCCAACCCTCATCCTGTTGTCACAGAGCTTGTAGGCTACAAATACTGTTGGCCACATGTTGGCCATGTGGAAGTCACTGCTTAGCCTTGAGTTTTCAAATAGAAAAATTCCAGCTCATATCAAGGCTATGGTTTTTCCAGTGATCATGTATGGATGTGAGAGTTGGACGGTGAAGAAAGCTGAGCACCAAAAAATTGATGCTTTTGAACTGTGGTGATGGAGAAGACTCTTGGGAGTCCCTTGGACTGCAAGGAGATCCAACCAGTCCATTCTGAAGGAGATCATTCCTGGGTGTTCATTGGAGGGACTGATGCTGAAGCTGAAACTCCAATATTTTGGCCACCTCATGCGAAGAGTTGACTCATTGGAAAAGACCCTGATGCTGCGAGGGACTGGGGGCAGGAGGAGAAGGGGACGACAGAGGATAAGATGGCTGGATGGCATCACCAACTTGATGGACATGAGTTTGAGTGAACTCCAGGAATTGGTGATGGACAGGGAGGCCTGGTGTGCTGTGATTCATGGGGTCGCAAAGAGTTGGACACAACTGAGTGACTGAACTGAACTGATCAGAAGGATTAGGCTTGACAGCCCGATCCTAGTGAACTTTGTATCTTGCTCCAGAGTGTGGTCCAGAGAATGGGGGTTTCTGACAAAGCAGTAGAGAGGCTGACATGGAGGGAAGTCCCCTGGAGACTGGACCAGGGGGCTGTACCACCAAATGCTGGCCACCCCAGTCCAGAGAACTAATGAAAGCATTTCTGAAACCGCCAAGGGAGCTGTGGACATGCTGATTGAGCTGGGGGACACTAAGGAAGACAGAATGCAAATTCCACAGCTGCAGCGTACCGAGCATGCCTATGGCAGGAATGGACCAACAGCAGCAGCAGATGCAGTACGACAGAGAACATCTCAGATGGGGAAAGTATCATCCTTGTGGCTTGGTATGTAAAGAGTATGGTACTAAGTGCTTTCCTAAGTTCTCTCACTGAATCCTCACAATAATCCCTCAAAGTTGGTCCTCTTAATATACCCATTCTACAGGTGAAGAAAGAGGAGAACCAAACAAAGAGAAAGTAATCTGCCTGTGGTTGCAGAGCAAATAGTAATGGAGTTAAAGTTGAACCCAAACATCTGGCTCAGGAGCAGCCCTCTACTAGAAAAAGGAAAATGGCCCCAGGAATAGGTGTCACCTCCAGGGAGACATTGAGGAGAAGAGGGAAGGGAAAAGCCTCCTGGATTGAGTGACTGCTTAAAAGGACATTCATTTTTAACCAGAGGGGACTCAGACATCTTTGAACTTCAATCCAGGACTTTTTTTTTTTTTTTTTAACATCTTCCAGGTACTAACTGTACATGCTCAATCTTTCCTCTAGCTTCTTAATCATATAGACTATTCTATAACTATGTGACCTATAGTTATAACAGTTATAACAACAGTTTTACATTCTCTTTTAATTGAAGTACAGTTGATTTACAATGCTGTGCCAACCTCTGCTGTACAGCAAGGTGGTTCAGTTACACACACATGTGTGTGCTCAATCACTTCAGTCATGTCCAAATCTTTGCGACCCTATTGACCTGCCAGCCTCCTCTGCCCATGGGATTCTCTGGGCAAGAATAGTAGATTGCCCTGCCTTTCTCTAGGGGATCTTCCCAAGCCAGGGATTGATCCCAAATCTCCTGTGTCTCCAGCATTGTAGGCAGATTCTTCACTGCTGAGCCAACTGGGAAACCCCATACACATATATACCTTCTTCTAACAATTTTAGTGTCCTTGCCTATAATTCTAGCATCTCTGTCGTTTCTGGAACTGTTTTTATTGATTTTTTAAAAACATATTATGAGTTATTTCAAACATGATGTTATGATTTATAGTGAGGAATATATATTTGATCTTTTTTAAAATTAAAATTTATTTATTTTAATTGGAGGCTAATTACTTTACAATATGGTATTGGCTTTACCATACATCAACATGAATCCACCACGGGTGTACACATGTTCCCCATCCTGAACCCCCCTCCCACCTTCCTCCCCATACCATCCCTCTGGGTCATCCCAGTGCACCAACCCCAAGCATCCTGTATCCTGCATCGAACCTGGACTGGCAATTCGTTTCTTATATGATATTATACATGTTTCAATGCCATTCTCCCAAATCATCCCACCCTTGCCCTCTCCCACAGAGTCCAAAAGATTGTTCCATACATCTGTGTCTCCTTTGCTTTCTCGCATACAGGGTTATCATTACCATCTCTCTAAATTCCATATATATGTGTTAATATACTGTATTGGTGTTTTTCTTTCTGGCTTACTTCACTCTGTATAATAGGCTCCAGTTTCATCCACCTCATTAGAACTGATTCAAATGTATTCTTTTTAATGGCTGAGTAATACTCCATTGTGTATATGTACCA
Source organism: Capricornis sumatraensis (assembly GCF_032405125.1). NCBI lineage: Eukaryota > Metazoa > Chordata > Mammalia > Artiodactyla > Bovidae > Capricornis > Capricornis sumatraensis. Next base: position 62,934,064 of record NC_091072.1, on the reverse strand, counting down.
CAGCTTTCTTATCCATTCATCTGCTGATGGACATCTAGGTTGCTTCCATGTCCTGCTATTATAAACAGTGCTGCAATGAACATTGGGGTACACATGTCTCTTTCAATTCTGGTTTCCTCAGTGTGTATGCCCAGCAGTGGGATTGCTGTGTCATAAGGCAATTCTATTTCCAGTTTTTAAACGAATCTCCACACTGTTTTCCATAGTGGCTGTACTAGTTTGCATTCCCATCAACAGGGTAAGAAGGTTCCCTTTTCTCCACACCCTCTCCAGCAATTATTGCTTGTAGACTTTTGGATCACAGCCATTCTGACTGGCGTGAAATGGTACCTCATTGTGGTTTTGATGTGCATTTCTCTGATAATGAGTGATGTTGAGCCTCTTTTCATGTGTTTGTTAGCTATCTGTATGTTTTCTTTGGAGTAATGTCTATTTAGTTCTTTGGCCCATTTTTTGATTGGGTTGTCCATTTTTCTGGAATTGAGCTGCAGGAGTTGCTTGTACATTTTTGAGATTAGTTGTTTGTCAGTTGCTTCATTTGCTATTATTTTCTCCCATTCTGAAGGCTGTCTTTTCACCTTGCCTATAGTTTCCTTTGTTGTGCAGAAGCTTTTAATTTTAATTAGGTCCCATTTGTTCATTTTTGCTTTTATTTCCAGTGTTCTGGGAGGTGGATCATAGAGGATCCTGCTGTGATTTATGTCAGAGAGCGTTTTGCCTATGTTCTCCTCTAGGAGTTTTATAGTTTCTGGTCTTATGTTTAGATCTTTAATCCATTTTGAGTTTATTTTTGTGTATGGTGTTAGAAAGTGTTCTAGTTTCATTCTTTTATAAGCGGTTGACCAGTTTTCTCAGCCCCACTTGTTAAAGAGATTGTCTTTAATCCATTGTATATTCTTGCCTCCTTTGTCAAACATAACATGTCCATAGGTGCATCGATTTATCTCTGGGCTTTCTATTTTGTTCCATTGATCTATATTTCCATCTTTGTGCCAGTACCATACTGTCTTGATGACTGTGGCTTTGTAGTAGAGCCTGAAGTCAGGCAGGTTGATTCCTCCAGTTCCATTCTTCTTTCTCAAGATTGCTTTGCCTATTCAAGGTTTTCTGTATTTCCATACAAATTGTGAAATTATTTGTTCTAGCTCTGTGAAAAATGCCGTTGGTAGCTTGATAGGGATTGCATTGAATCTGTAGATTGCTTTGGGTAGTATACTCATTTTCACTATATTGATTCTTCCGATCCATGAACATGGTATATTTCTCCATCACTACTATTCAACATAGTTTTGGAAGTTTTGGCCACAGCAATCAGAGCAGAAAAAGAAATAAAAGGAATCCAAATTGGAAAAGAAGAAGTAAATCTTTCACTGTTTGCAGATGACATGATCCTCTACATAGAAAACCCTAAAGATTCCACCAGAAAATTACTAGAGCTAATCAATGAATATAGTAAAGTTGCAAGGATATAACATCAACACAGAGAAATCGCTTGCATTCCTATACACTGATAAGAAAATAGAAAGAGAAATTAAGGAAACAATTCCATTCACCATTGCAATGAAAAGAATAAAATACTTAGAAATATATCTACCTAAAGAAACTAAAGACTTATATATAGAAAATTATAAAACACTGGTGAAAGAAATCAAAGAGGATACTAACAGATGGAGAAATATACCATGTTCATGGATTGGAAGAATCAATATAGTGAAAATGAATATACTACCCAAAGCAATCTGTAGATTCAATGCAATCTCTATCTTTATCCCTGTTCTGGTATAGGGCTCCTAAAACCCTTGAGATTTCCTAAGTGATAAGAATGAGGTAACCCTAACAAGCTCCTTTCAACCATACCTGAATTTATGTTAAAAAGGTAAATTATGGAAAGCCTGCCCTTGGGAAAGGGAACCAACCCTATAATTAACGGATTAGAACTTTAAGCTTCATATCCCAGAGTCCAAGGAGGGGAGAAGGGATGAAGGTTGAGTTCAGTCACCAGTGGTTGATGATTTAATCAACAATGCTTCTGTATGAACCCTTCATAAAAATTCGAAAGGACAGAGTTGGAGAGTTCCTGGGTTGGTAAACATGGAGGTGACGGGTGAGTGATATGCAAGGAAACAGCATAGAAGCTCCAAACATTTCTTCACCTTTTATCTCTTCTATCTAGCTAAACCCGAGTTATAGACTTTCATAATAAACCAGTAATCCAGTAAGTAAAATGTTTTCCTGAGTTCTGCAAGCTGCTCTAGGTAATTAATTGGACCCCGGAAGGTGTCTTGGGAACCTCTGATTATAGCAATTGGTCAAAAATACAAATAACAACCTGGACTTGAGATTAACATCTGAAGTTGGGCAGGTGCAGTCTTGTGGAACTGAGCCTGTAAGTTATGAGATCTGACACTATCTTCAGGTAGACAGTGTTGTAACTTAGTTGTTCATAGGACACCCAGCTAGGGAAGGGGAAACTTCTTGCTTGGGAGAAGAAACTCAACACCTTTGGAAGACAGAGTATCAGAAGTGAAGTATTCTGTGAGTAAAGTACTGATACTAGAGAAGATAAATGGGAGGGTCTTCCTTTACATTCACATATTGCGTAACTGGTCATTTTTTACTGGATATCAGACACAGTGAGTACTAGTATTAGATATTTTTGTATTTCCATTAACATTTCATGGTCTTTAGTCTTGGATGCAACTGAGTTACTTGTAAACAGGTTGAAACTTATGAGCGTTGCTTTTAAGCCTCATTAGGCAGGTTCAGTCCTTGGACTGTGTAGAGATCCAACCAGTCCATCCTAAAGGAAATCAGTCCTGAATATTCATTGGAAGGACTTATGTTGAAGCTGATACTCCAATACTTTGGCCACCTGATGTGAAGAACTGACTCACTGGAAAAGACCCTGATGCTGGGAAAGATTGAAGGCGGGAGGAGAAGGGGATGACAGAGGATGAGATGGTTGGATGGCATCACTGACTCAATGGACTGAGTTTGAGTAAACTCCAGGAATTGGTGATGGACAGGGAGGCCTGGTGTGCTGCAGTCCATGGGGGTCACAAAGAGTTGGACACGACTGAGAGACTGAACTGACTGACTGACTGACTGAGGCAGGTTCAGACCAGTCTTTACTCTAGAGCTGATTTTTGTTACCAAGGCACTTCCGTAAGAACTACAAGATTTTTTACACTGCCTAGGGGGAATACAAAGTTTTCCCGGTTCTATGTGAGCTCCAGGAATTCTTATCTCTGCTCCTTCATAGTAACGTTATCTGTAAGCTTGAGTAGTTTTCTTCTCACATGTGCTGATTAGTACTGAGCTCAAGCCTTGAAAGGGACCCTCTGCAGATCTATTAACCCTCTGCAGATCTATTAACTCTCTGCAATGTTCTGCTTTCTGGGAGTCTGTCCTGAAAACATTAACCAACTTTTCTTCCCCAGATTCCCAGCCCTATCATCTCAACTTAGGAAGAGCTCCAAGCTCCACCTGGGTCTCCTCTCCCTACGCTGCCTTCTGGAAATGCCTTCCAGGTTGTAAACTGGGACAGTCTTCAGGCTCACCTGATTTGCTGCCCGTTTTACCAGACATCACCTGCTCTGCCTGGCATCCAATGTCTGAAACGGTTGTTTTATGCTGTTTTAGAGTTTTGTCAAGCATTTTTAGCTTTGTAGTTTCAAGTAGGAGAGTAAATTTAATCCCTGTTATTTTCTCTTAACCCAAAGCAAAACTCCTCCTCAATAATGCCACTTTTAATTCTCTTTAATCTGATGTGTTTAGCATGGAAAAGGGAAGTTGCAAGGAGATAAGACAGTTTTAATTTGGGGTATGCATGTGGTTGCATATTACACAAAGGGATTTTATATGGCACAAATGGAGAGGCAAGAGATGAAAACTGGAAAACTGCTAGGGCCAACAGCTGTTTTGTTATTTCTCTGAGGGTCATGCATCTAACTATATTCTAATGCAATCAAGGTCATTCTCCAACAGTAAGTTCTAACATTTATCCTAAGTTTCTTGATCTGACATATCATATTTAGTTGTATAAATTCTTCCACATGAAAGTCACATGATATTTTTCTATAAGAGTTTTATAGAAGTTCTTTATTACTGAATTATAAACTATGAACCTAATTCAATCACTTAGAGAGTCTGTGAAGATTTACAAATGGAACTTGACACACTGTCCCTTTCATTACCCTGAGTGTCAATACATAGACAACTGTGTCTTTTGACAATGATTTTGATGCACTTATAACCTCAATTTTTAGCCAAGTGAAAATGAACTTCTTTTCTAAAAAGATTATGGTTTCTGCCAAGAGTACAGAAAATCTTAGCAAGCTAAGCACTTGCCCACTATTCTTTTATACACTACTGGGAATTTAATTGCTTCAGTTAAGTTGCTCAGTCATGTCTGACTCTTTGTGACCCCATGAACCACAGCATGTCAGGCTTCCCTGTCCTTATCCAACTTCTGGAGTTTACTCAAACTCATGCCCATAGAGTCAGTGATGCCATCCAACCATTTCATCCTCTGTTGTCCCCTTCTCCTCCCACCTTCTATCTTTCTCAGCATCAGGATCTTTTCCAATGAGTCAGTTCTTCACATCAATTGGCCAAAGTATTGGAGTTGCAGCTTCATCATCAGTCCTTCCAATGAATATTCAGGACTGATTTCCTTTAGGATGGATTGCTTTGATATCCTTGCAGTCCAAGGAAATTTCAAGAGTCTTCTCCAACACCACAGTTCAAAAGCATCAATTCCTTGGCACTCAGCTTTCTTTATACTCCAACTCTCACATCCATACATGACTACTGGAAAAACCATAGCCTTGACTAGACGGACCTTTGTTGACAAAGTAATGTCTCTACTTTTCAATATGCTGTCTAGGCTGGTCATAGCTTTTCTTCCAAGGAGCAAGTGTCTTTTAATTTCATGGCTGCAGGCACCATCTGCAGTGATTTTGGAGCCCCCCAAAATAAAGTCAGCCACTGTTTCCCCATCTATTTGTCATAAAGTGATGGGACCTGTTGCTGTGATCTTAGTTTTCTGAATGTTGAGTTTTAAACCAACTTTTTCACTTTCCTCTTTCACTTTCATCAAGAGGCTCTTTAGTTCTTCGGTTTCTGCCATAAGGGTGGTGTCATCTGCATATCTGAAGTTATTGATATTTCTCCTGGCAATCTTGATTCCAGCTTGTGCTTCAGCCAGCCCAGCAGTTTTCATGATGTATCCTGCATATAAATTAAATAAGCACAGTGATAATATACAGCCTTGGTGTACTCCTTTCTTGATTTGGAACCAGACTGTTGTTCCATGTACAGTTCTAACTTTTGCTTCTTCACCTGCATACAGATTTCTAAGGATGCAGGTCAGGTGGTCTGGTATTCCCATCTCTTGAAGAATTTTCCACAGTTTGTTGTGATCCACACAGTCAAAGGCTTTGGCATAGTCAATAAAGCAGAAGTAGATATTTTTCTGGTATTCTCTTGCTTTTTTGATGATCCAACGGATGTTGGCAGTTTGATCTCTGGTTCCTCTGACTTTTCTAAATCCAGCTTGAACATCTAGAAGTTCATGGTTCACATACTATTGAAGCCTGGCTTGGAGAATTTTGAGCATTACTTTGCTAGCATGTGAGATGAGTGCAATTGTTGTTCGAGTGTGGTAGTTTGAGCATTCTTTGGCATTGCCTTTCTTTGGGATTGGAATGAAAACTGACCTTTTCCAGTTCTGTGGCCACTGCTGAGCTTTCAAAATAATTAATTAAATAGACTTAATTGAAACATAATGGCTTTTCATTCCCATGAATTTATTTTATTTAGCTATAATTATTACTTTTCCTTTAACCCTTTAAGCTACTGTGCCATTATTGTAACATATTTTAACTGTATTATTAAAAGACAATTTTTCTATAACTTTATCATTTAAAAGTGTATTCCATTATTGAAATAATTTTATTACATTTTAATAAGAGCCAAGAAATAGAATCTTGTAGAAGAGAATGTGATACACCTAATGTGAATAGCAATAAACACCAAGACTTACTGAAAATTTTCTATACACTAGGCATCCAGTTACAAGTTTGTAAGCTCTTGTTCTGAGTATTTATTTTGCAAAAACTCACAGTAATTTAAATTCATAAACCTGTTATATATGCAGCCTAATACCTGAAGACACCAGTACAAGCATAAATTTTTCCTCCAATTCTCAATATTTGAGTTGCTAGTGTTACTATGTGTTGGATACTGACACTGTTGTGACATATAGATATGGATATATAGAGATATATTTATTTTAAAACATATAAATTCATAAGTAAAACTGTGAGGTGGCTACTGCTAATTAAAATACCTAAGTCATGTCATGGCACATGTGAAGGCTTGAGTCTGAACCTAGGCTACTAACATGTATCCCTGAGTCTTTAACCAGCAGAGTAGCAGGTAATCCTATCTGTGTTTCCCACAATTCTAGGTGTTTTATATACATCAACTCATGTAATCTTCACAACAGCACTTGAAGGTAAAATACACTTATTGTTTCCATTTTACAGAGGATGAAATTGAAGCCCCAAGAGGCAGAGAACTGTCCAAAGACATATGATTGGTTAGTGGCAGAGCCCCAACCACGACAGTCTCACTCCTGAGCCCACGTTCTCCAGGACTGCCCCCTGCAAGACTCCCTGAGCACACCCTCCTTCTAATGGCAGAAGTACCTTCCACCAAAGGGAATCTGTGGCTTTTCTATTTCTGCCCTTTTAGGTAAAGGCATGGGTTAAAGGCAAATGTTCATTTGTCATCACTATGTCCAAACAAATCGCATAAAATTAGAATTATAAAAACTTAGATATTTAGTTCAATCTCTTCATTTTACAGGTGGAGAAAATGAGGCCCAGTTTGGTTAAAAATTTTGTCCAAGGTTAAATACAAACTTCCAATTTTTGCCCAAACAGGGCATTTGGCAGAGTGCTGAGGTCTCTTGTACAACAAATATTGAATGCTCTTGCTCAACAAATATTTGTGGAATTGAATTGGAAGTCAAACTCTTCCTTGAGATTAGATTAGTGCAAAGCACCATGGTTAGAAGTGTAGATCATCTCCACTTGACTGGCTCTGTGCATTAGGTACTGGTTTTCCTAGAAGCGTTAACTGCTAGAGTCACATTGCCTACTGCTGTGCTGATGGTCTCACAATTTTCCACTGAGTTAGCCTGGAGGTGTTTTATTTTTTGTATTATAGTCTGAAACCTCCACCATAGCAGAGAGGTTGTTTTTCAGAATAGCTTCTCTCAGGTTTGACAAATTAGAATCTATTGATTTTTTGACAAAGTAAAGGGTATTGATGTACACTCAAGACAGACATGGACTGAACTTTACTCTAGTAAGAGAAGTATTTCAGGTGTGTTGAGCAAGAAAAGTCATGAAACAAACCAGCAATTTGAAACAACCTTAAAGAATCTGATAGGAAAATTTCATTCACCAACAAGAATCATCATCATAATTTTCTCATAGATTAGCATGTATTTATCTGAATGTTATTTTTTTTTTAATTTTTTGCTTCTGATGGAATTTGAAATGTGATTACATTTGTTCCTGTTAAATCTCAGGTACTTCAGAAAGATTTTTAAAATTATTATCATTAGATTACTTTCCCCCTATTTTATTCAATGCATTTTTTCATATATTTATCTAATGAACTCTATTCTAAAACAGGTATATTCATATACAAACTTAAATAGATATAATGTGGTTTCATTGATTTATTTTTGTTTGCAGACCACAGCACTGATGAAGAAAAAGGTGTTAGATAATTTTTAAAAATTAAAATTAGAGAATAGAGGCTTAGAAACTCAAATACCTTAAGCTCTCCTGTCTTCTTATAGCCCATCATGTCTTTATGAAATATAGTTCATCCTGATAATAAATTTCAGATGAATATTTAAAGCTACTGTTTCAACACTTAAAACATGCATCTAGGTTTTAATGATTATAGATATTTTGGGGTGAATTTAACCAGCAATGTATTAAAATCCCACTCCATTTAAAACATTTGTTTATATAGCCAAAAGTTTAAAATCTGAGAGTGTAAATTGAGAAAGGAGTACATTAAGACTGTATATTGTCACCCTGTGCATTTAACTTCTATGCAGAGTACATCATGTGAAATGACAGTCTGGCTGAATCACAAGGTGGAATCAAAATTGCTGGGAGAAATATCAACAACTTCAGACATGCAGATGATACTACTCTAATGGCAGAAAGTGATAAGGAACTAGAGAGCCTCTTGATGAGGGTGAAAGAGGACAGTGAAAAAGCTGGCTTAAAACTCAACATTCAAAAAACTAAGATCATGCCATCTGGTCCCATCACTTCATGGCAAATAGATGGGGGAAAATGTGGAAACAGTGAGAGACTTTATTTTCTTGGGCTCCAAAATCACTGCAGATGGTGACTGCAGCCAAAAAATTAAAAGGTACTTGCTCCTTGAAAGAAAAGCTATGACCAACTAGACAGCATATTAAAAAGCAGAGACATTACTTTGCCAACAAACGTCCATATAGTCAAAGCTATGGTTTTTCCTGCAGTCATGTATGGATGTGAGAGTTGGGCCATAAAGAAGGCTGAGTGCTGAAGAGCTGATGCTTTTGAACTGTGGTGTTGGAGAAGACTTGAGAGTCCCTTGGACAGCAAGGAGATCAAACCAGTCCAATCCTAAGGGAAGTCAACCTGAATATTCATTGGAAGGATTGATGCTGAAGCTGAAGTTCCAATACTTTGGCCACCTGATGCAAATGGTTGACTCATTGGGAAAGACCCTGATGCTGGGAAAGGTTGAGGGCAGGAGGAGAAGGGGGCAACAGGCAATGAGATGGTTGGATGGCATTACTGACTCGATGGACAGGAGTTTGAGCAACTCCAGGAGACAGTGAAGGACAGGGAAGGAAGGCATGCTGAGGTTCATGAGGTCGCAAAGAGTCGGACATGACTTAGCAACTGAGTTACAACAACATACTGCTTCAATCCTAGGGCTCCTTTGACAAAGAATGTTTTCCAATTTAAGAAACAAACTTTTTTTTTTCACTGTTTTTGCCAAAATTTGCATTTACTTGATGTTTCTTATAAAAATAATTATTTTGAGCTTTATGTAAAATCTGCTGTTATTTTACAGTATATAAAGTTTTTAATTTGTTCATCTAGTTTCAAGCATTTTACTTATACATATAACTTGATATTTCTTTTAAAACATATTGAAAAAACTTATCAATTACATGAAAAAAAATAAATCATATGATTAAATATGATTCAGTAACTTACCAGTACAAAAATTCTTTGAAGATAATCTTTTTTTTTTTTTTTTCAATTTAACTTAGAATGCCTGACTGTAATCCCCTGTGGCTGTGTTCTCACAAGAATGTATTGTTTATTCAACCTGTGATTTGGTCATATTGTTTTCTGAAAACTTCCGTGATCCATTACAATGGAGGCATATTTTTGTTATACTTGAAACACAGGATTAAATAAATATTACCCACCCTTCCCTCCCCATTCCTCCATAGTTCTCAGTTATCTAGGAATGTGGATAATTCATCTTCTAACAGCAAATAATGCCAAGGGAAAAAAATTAATGAAAACTCTTTTATCAAACAGTTATTAACAATGACCTTTAGTTCAGCACAACACATTTATAATAAAACAGGCATTGGAAGGAAATTCTTATTCTTTCTACAGAACCAGGATTAACATCAACAAAAGGTATCACCAAGGATTGAAAAATTCTCAAGGGTGTAGAGTTAACAAACTGTGCAGCTTACAGCTCTTCCTTGAAGATAAACTTGTTCCTAATCAACCTCCACCAATAAGCTAGTAGGTAAAGATAACTGTTCTGATATGTCAGATTTTAAGATGTTTATTTAACTGAAAACTGATAGCTTCATCATGCTCTTTTACTACACAAATATAAAACAAACCAAAACTATCATTTTGGAGAACTAAGAACAGAATTCACAATTGATCTTTTTATGTTCCTTCAAAATAGTTTAAAGGTGATATGTGCCTTAATGAAGGACCAAAAAAAAGAAAATAACTAGTGGAACTAATCACTACTTTGCAAATAGAACTATTAGTGCGATCAGTGACCTTGATAAAGTTAGAGCTTAATTTCTAACATTCATATTCAGAGAAAACATAAGAAATTAAAATGTAAAAAAGTTCCATATCCTTCAGTTTTTAAGTTTTAAAAATTATTTTCTTACAATAGCAACAGAAAAGAAAGTAAACAAGTGGAACTACATCAAACTAAAAAAACTTCTGAACAGCAAAGTAAACCATAAATTAAATGAAAAGGCAAGCTACCAAATGGGAGAAAATATTTGCAAATCATATATCTGATAAGTAGTTAATGTCCTAGAATATAAAAAGAACTCATACAACTCCATAAAAAAAAAATCTGATTATAAAATGGGCAGAAAATCTGCATTTTTCCAAAGACATAAAGATGGCCAACAGAAACATGAAAAGATGCCCAACATCAGTGATTGTCAGGGAAACACAAGTTAGAACAATAAGATATCACCTCAGACTCGTCAGAATGGCTATTATTAAAAAGACAAGATAGTGTTGATGAGAATGTGGAGAAAAGGAAACTTATGTACTGCTGGTATAAATGAAAATTGGCAAAGCCACTATGGAAAATAATATGAAGTCTCCTCAAAAATTAAAAATAGAAGCACTATACAGTCCAGCAATACTTACGGGCATTTTTATGAGAATAAAATCACTAACTTAAAAAAATATATATACATATCCTCAGAGTCACTGCACCATTATTTACACTAGCAAGATATGGAAACAACCTCAGTGTCCATTGATGAATGAATGAAGAAGTTAAGGTGTGTGTACACACAAACAACAATGTGTATGTATATATATACATATATATATATGTATATGTATATATATATACACACACCCACACACCCACAATGATGGTTAGAACATATACACACACACACAACAGAGGTTATAACGTGTGTGTTTGTATATATACACATGCACAATACACACGCACACACACATAATGATGGTTAGAACATATATGCACACACACACACACACACAACAGAGGTTATAACGTGTATATATATATACATACACCCACACACCCACACACCCACAACGGAATAATATTCAACTACAAAAAATCCAAAGAATTCCTGCCACTTATAACAACAGACACAGAGCTTGAGGGCATATGCTAACCAAAATAAGTCAGACATAGAAAGATAAATACTGTATGAACTCACTTATATGTGAATGAAAATAAAAACAACAAACCCAAGATCTGTGGTTGCCAGAGGTGGGGAAATAGGTGAAAAGGATGAAAGGGATCAAAAAGTACAAACTTTCAGTTATAAAATAAATTAGTCTTAAATATATAATGTACAGAATGGTAACTATAGTTAATAATTATTTATTGTATATTTGAAAGTTGCTAAGAGAGATCTTAAAAGTTCTCAACACAAGGGAAAAAATCTTATAATTATGTATAGTAATGGATACTAACTAGACTTATTGCATATGGGGTCGCAAAGAGTCAGACATGACTGAGCAACTGAAATGAACTGCACTGAACTGAGACTTATTGTGATCATTTAGCAATATATACAAATATTAAGTCACTATGTTGTACAACTGAAGCAAATATAATATTACACGTCAATTATACCTCAATAAAAAAATACAGCTAGAAAATATTTTTGAAAAGAAGTTATCTCAATACTTAAATTGTTTTACAATTTCAGCTTTCAAAATATTAATATGATAAAGATTATAAATAATACTATTTTAGCATATTGTTTCTTTTTTTAACTTTAATAGAGCCCCAGGTGATCATTAAAAATATGCTTTTTTTATAAACGTAGACACTGAGCCAAAATGACACAGCCAAGCTGACACCTGCCTCAGTGGCATACAAGTATCTAACAGTAATAAGAGTTTACATGTACGAATGTTTATGTCTGGCATAACCTTAAGCACTTTACATAGATTATAACACGAAGAAAAGTGAAAAGTGAAAGTCACTCAGCTGTGTCTGACTCTTTGCAACTCCATGAACTGTAGCCCATGGCTCATCTGTCCATGGAATTCTCCAGGTGAGAATACTGGAATGGGTTGCCTTTCCCTTCTCCAGGGGATCTTCCTAGCCCAGATCTCCTGTACTGCAGGCAGATTCTTTACCATCTGAGCAACCAGGAAAGCCCTATAACATAGTACTAGCTATAACATAGGTACTATCATTATTCCATTTTACAGATGAGGAAACTGAGGCACTGAGAAGTACTTAAGAAAGTGGAAATAATTACTTTCTTATTATTAGCCATCATAATGGCTAATATTGTGATGCCATTAGCTATTATGATGGCTAATAATAAGGGTAATGGCAACCCACTCCAGTACTCTTGCCTGGCAAATCCCATGGACGGAGGAGCCTGGAAGGCTGCAGTCCATGCGGTTGCAAAAGGTCAGACACGACTGAGCGACTTCACTTTCACTTTTTTCACTTTCACTTTTCATGCATTGGAGAAGGAAATGGCAACCCACTCCAGTGTTCTTGCCTGGAGAATCCCAGGGACAGGGGAGCTTGGTGGGCTGCCGTCTCTGGGGTAGCAGAGTCGGACACGACTGAAGCTACTTAGCAGCAGCAGCAGCAGCCATCATAATATCTTGGCTTTTTTCCTTCCAATAAATTGTTAGTGATTTTAGGGTAGGAACCCATACACCATATTTCTGTTTTACAAATTGCCTGTCCCAGAACTGGTACATAGTAGATGTGAATCCAATTTGTTTGGTGGTTGATATCAAGATCATTAAGGCAGATGAGCAAAAATTCATTTCAAAGATGTTTGCTCCTATATCACTGTTGCATCTGTGCTCTAGGACTGACAGTTCCTAACAAAAATTAAGTCTCATTTGTGTACTAACATCATGTGGACTCATACTTAGATTTATCTTTCTACTACACTGGAGAGAACTTTTATAAATTCACTGAAGAAAATGTAAGGCAGTGTAGTTTCCAATAGAAGGCCAGAGGCCCCAGCTCTAAACTATCTTTCCAGGTGAGAGAAAGTGTTCTAAATTTCTGTCCAGATGCTGAAGGACCTACAAGTAGACAATAGGGAGGAGAGATATACATACCCAAGCCCTACAGACACGTGGGCATCTCTTAGCAACTTCCTTTATAAGCAGCTTCTATACGATTCTACCCTTATGTCAAAGAAGTGGTGAGGATGTGCTGTTTTCCATAATCCCCACTGTCATTGGTATCAGTTGTTAAGAAGTAATTATCATACAAATAAATATTTGGAATCACTATAATCAAACCAGCTGCCAGAAACTGTTGCCAGGAACCTCTATCAATAGCCACGATTGCAACACACAACTGGAGAACACAGTAACATGAAGTCTAATATTGCTTTAGAAAATCAAGTAATAGCGTCCAAAAGGTTTCTGGCATTCTCTACCATTTTTCCTCTTTTTCAGCCACATTATGTGGCATGTGGGATCTTAGATCAAATTCATGCTCCCTGCAGTGAAAGTGTGGAGTCTTAACCAATAGACCACTATGGAAGTCCCTTCTCTACCATTTTAATATGAGTAACTGTTAATAACTGTTGGAAATGTAGGTAATGTTAGTCTTTCAATATATTTACAATGTGAATCTGATTGGTCTTGAGCTTTCAACTTATAAACAGCTGGCATCTCTGGAGGACATGTGGATCCAGAAAGTCTCTAGGGAAGTAACTCATCTATAAGGAAGACAGAGTCAAGACAAACAGCCTCAAAGTCTGTCTCAGAAGGGAAAGATGATCAGCTCAGTATCCTTTGTTCAGATCATTAACTGACCTAGACTGTTTGATGTCCCATGCCACATGAAGAGAAAGAACACATGTAAAGTTTCACAAAAACCTTTGCAGGACAATGGAAATCAAGGCAGCACTGATTTGTAGCCTATCTATCTTTTCAAGGAAATGTAGGAAGAATATATATTCTCAGTCAAGGAATGATAAGTTTGGGAAGGACACTGGCTAAAGCAGCAGGATGGGCCAGAAAATAATTTATTATATTGTATGGTAATCAAAATCCAGATGGTGTCGGTGACTTCAGCAGAGGAACAAACAGCTTCACAGAAGTGTTTAGAGTTCTTGGCAGCTTTGAAGCATTTTCAGTGGGGCGGAGGCTGCCTTAGCAACAGACACTGCTACAGGAAACAATACCACAGGCGGAGGAAAAAAGCATCTGGAGAATAGTATTTGTGAGCACAAGTACATAGCTGGGTAGTTCAACCCCTAGTTTATTTGGAAGATGCCCAGAAAGTTAGAGGTTGATTGTTGAGTGAGGTTTCAAGTTCATATAATCAGTAGTAGGGCAAACCAGAGATAGACAGGACTGTGAGAGGTGAGTAGACATGGGTTCTATACACTTCATGCACACATAAGATTTGGTCAATTTTTTAAAATTCAACTGTTTTCCACTCTTTTTGGATTTTCACTAGACAGTGTGGCCCAGCAAAGAATGATCTTCAGCATTTCTCATAAAATTCAAAGGGCTTGGGGGGACATTTTTATATTGTCAGATGATTTGGGAGAATGACATTGTAACATGTATAATATCATATAAGAAACGTATCGCCAGTCTAGGTTCGGTGCAGGATACAGGATGCTTGGGGCTGGTGCACTGGGATGACCCAGAGAGCTGGTATGGGGAGGGAGGTGGGAGGGGGGTTCAAGATTGGGAACTCATGTACACCCGTGGCGGATTCATGTTGATGTATGGCAAAACCAATACAATATTGTAAAGTAAAAAAAATAAATAAAATAAAATCTGAAAAAAAAAAAGAAAATTGTAACAGTGCCCCCACCTAATCAAGTTTTTAAAATACTTTTGAGAAACTTTATAACCTAAGTATTTTAGCAATCCATTGCTATATAAAAAACCACCCCAAAATTTAATGGCTTAAAGCAACAACATGAGTTACCTTTCTTGTTTGTCCATGTTGGCTGAGCACAGTTGGGTGATTATCCTGCTCTTCATCATATTAGACGGGTCACTCATATGACTGAATTTCACTGGTGGGTCAGCCAAGGTGAGAACATCCAAGATGGTCTCTGCCACAATGTGTAGCAGTGAATGCGGGCTGTTTTCTGAAGAGCCTTGCACTTTTTCCATTGGCCTGTCATTCTGTAGGACATTTTTCTCCATGTTGCTTCCTGCACAGGATAACCCAGACATCTTTATGTGGTAGCTGGCTTGCAAGATGTCAGACTCAAGAGCTGCACTATATAGTAAGGACTAGGCTCAGAAGTCACTCATGTCCCTTTGACAACATTTTATTAGCCAAGGCAAGTCACAGGGCCATCTCAGTTTCAAAGCAAGTAGGAAGAGAACTGGAGAAGAGTCACTTACAAAGGTGTGTGCAGGATGAACTAAATGGACCAGAATGGGAGAATTTAATTCAGATGACCATTACATCTATTACTGTGGGCAAGAATCCCTTAGAAGAAGTGGAGTAGCCTTGACGGTCAACAAAAGAGTGTGAAATGCAGTACTTGGATGCAATCTCAAAAATGACAGAATGATCTGCTCATTTACAAGGCAAACCATTCAAATATCACAGTAATCCAAGTCTATATCCTAATCACTGATGCCAAAGAAGCTGAAGTTGAATGGCTCTGTGAAGAATTACAAGACCTTCTAGAACTAACAGCAAAAGAAAATGTCCTTTTCATTATAGGCAACTGGAATGCAAAAGGAGGAAGTCAAGAGATAACCTAGACTAACAGGCAAATTTAGCCTTGGAGTAAAAAATGAAGTAGGGAAAAGGCTAACAGACTTTTGCCAAGAGAATGCACCAGTGGTAGCAAACTTCCTCTTCCAACAACACAAGAGATGACTCTATAAACGGAAATCAGAGGAAGGTCAATACTAAAATCAGATTAATTATATTCTTTGCAGCCAAATATGGAGAAGCTCAGCAAAAACAAGACCTGGAGCTGACTGTGGCTCAGATCATGAACTCCTTATTGCCAAATTCAGGCTTAAATTGAAGAAAGTAGGGAAACCACTAGACCACTCAGGTATGACCTAAATCAAACCCATTTATCACAATAGAAGTGATAAATAGATTCAAGGATTAGATCTGATAGACAGAGTGCCTGAAAAACTATAGATGGAGGTTTACAACACTGTACAGGAGGTTATTATCAAAACCATCCCCAGAAAAAGAAATGCAAAAAGGCAAAATTGTTGTCTGAGGAAGCCTTACAAATAACTGAGAAGAGAAGGGAAGTGAAAGGCAAAGAAGAAAAGAAAGGATATACCCATCTGAATGCAGAGTTCCAAAAAATAGAAAGGAGAGAGAGGAAAGCCTTACTTAGCGATCAATGCAAAGAAATATAGGGAAAAATAGAATGGGAAAGACTAGAGATCTCATCAAGAAAATTAGAGAGTCCAAGAGAACATTTCATGCAAAGACAGGTGCAATAAAGGACAGAAACAGTATGGACTATCAGAGGCAGAAGATATTAAGAAGAGGTGGCAAGAATACACAGAAGAACTGTACAAAAAAGATCTTAATGACCCAGATGATAACCACTATGATATGATCACTCACCTAGAGCCAGACATTCTAGAATGCAAAGTCAAGTGGCCTTAGGAATCATCACTGCAAACAAAGCTAGTGGAGGTGATGGAATTCCAGTTGAGCTATTTAAAACCCTAAAAGATGATACTGTGAAAGTGCTGTACTCAATATGTCAGCAAATTTGGAAAACTCAGCAGTGGCCACATGATTGGAAAAAGGTCAGTTTTCATTCCAATCCCAAAGAAAGGCAATGCCAAAGAATGTTCAAATGGCACTCATCTCACACACCAGCAAAGCAATGCTCAAAATTCTCCAAGTGAGGCTTCAACAGTACATGAACTGAGAACTTCCAGATGTTCAAGCTGGGTTTAGAAAAGGCAGAGGAGCCAGAGATCAAATTGCCAACATCTGTCGGATTATTGAAAAAGCAAGAGAGTTCCAGAAAAAAAATCTACCTCTGCTTCATTGACTATGCCAAAGCCTTTGACTGTGTGGATCACAGCAAACTGTGGAAAATGCCTAAAGAGATGGGAAAAACAGACCACCTTATCTACCTCCTGAGAAATCTGTATGCAGGTCAAGAAGCAAAAGTTAGAACTGGACATGGAACAACAGTCTGGTTCTAAATTGGGAAAGGAATATGTCAAGGCTGTATATTGTCACCCTACTTATCTAACCTTTGTGCAGAGTACACCATGAGAAATGCTGGGCTGGATGAATCACAAGCTGGAATCAAGATTGCTGGGAGAAATATCAATTACCTCAGAAATGCAGATGACACCACCCTTATGGCAGAAAGCAAAGAGAAATCAAAGAGCCTCTTGAGGAAAGTGAAAAAGGAGAGTGAAAGAGTCGGCTTAAAATTCAACATTCAGAGAACTAAGATCATGGCATTTGGTCCCATCACTTCATGTCAAATAGAGGGGGAAACAATGGAAACAGTGACAAACTTTATTTTCTTGGGCTCCAAAATCATGGCAGATGGTGACTGCAGCCACGAAGTTAAAAGACACTTGCTCCTTGGAAGAAAAATTATGATCAACCTAGCCAGCATATTAAAAAGCAGAGACATTTCTTTGTAACAAAGATCCATATAGTCAAAGCTGTGGTTTTTTCCAGTAGTCATGTATGGATGTGAGAGTTGGACCATAAAGAAAGCTGAATGCTGAAGAATTGATGCTTTTGAACTGTGGTGTTGGAGAAGACTCTTGAGAGTTCCGTCCGACAGCAAGGATATCAAAGCAGTCAGTCCTAAAGGAATTCAGTCCTGAATATTCATTGGAAAGACTGCTGCTGAAGCTGAAGCTCCAATACTTTGGCCACCTGATGCAAAGAACTGCTCATTGGAAAAGACCCTGATTCTGGGGAACATTGAAGGCAGGAGACGGGGATGACAGAGGATGAGATTGTTGCATGGCATCACTGACTAGATGGACATGAGTTTGAGCAAGTTCCAGGAGTGGTTGATGGACAGGGAAGCCTGGTGTGCTGCAGTCCATGGGGTCACAAAGAATTGGACACGACTGAGTGACTGAACTGAGCTGTGCAGGATAGGAGAGATTGTTGCATCCGACTTTAGAACAAGCCCACACCAAACAAAATACTTGTGTAGTACATTTGGACTCTAGATCAATGCAATTCGTGACTATTCTCCTATGCAGAATAGAATGATTAATGATTCAGTCAGATGAGCATCCGCTTTCCATTGAGGCTGTTCTCAATAGAAGTTTATTATGTAAATTTACTGGAACACAAAAGATGGTCTGTTAGGCTCCAGATGAAGTTTACTCTGAAGAAATCAGAGGTCACTGAAGACCTCTCTATTCACTTGTTTCTCATTCCATAATACATGTACTGATAGGCCACAAATTACAGATGGCCTCAAGAGAAAACTTGAGATCTGGTTGACATTTTTATTACCTTTTATAGCTTAATGTTCATTTTTCTAACTAACGTTATTAAATAAATGAACATGCCAATTCATATCACTGGGAAAATTTAGAAAATAATAGAGAAAAATAAAACTCATCAAGTGAAACTCAACTTCCATTAGCATTTGTGGGTTGGAACTGGGCTTTTCAGTGGGTTTTCTTAGTTGGCTGCCTGTGATCCAGATCTGTTTTTTATCCCAGGGAATCCCTTATTGTATAAATTTGGTGAGAGGCAGAACCCAGGCTTCTAACATGGCAGCTAATAGGGGATAACTAATACCTCCCTGGCATGTGACAACTAGATTATTGGCACAGGACGTAGGGGGCTCCAGCTGCTGATTGGCACCCCGAAAGAAACGAAGTATACAAAGATATGGGGCAGAGGTCACTCATGAGGGTGGGGACGGAGTAAAGACACCATAGGGTCAGTACTGTCTAGTTTCCTGACTGGGTGCTCTGCTGCCAAGTCTTCTTGGATTCCTAATCAGCAACTGAGTCTGGTGTTTTAATATTCCAATCGCATTTCAGTTATTATTTCTTAAATTATTAGGACCAGGTAATATTGCAGTTTTGCAACTGCAAGCCCTGACTGAGGAGGAGGTGGAAGATTATTTTATAGTTACCAAATGTCTAATAGTATATGACACCCTGTAGACAGAGCATTAGAAAACAAAGAAACAAGGATAAATGTTCTTATCCCCATAGAGTTTCCAGTCTAGCCAGGGGGTGGGCAATACAACAGGAAGTCGGCAAATAACAAACACAACATCCAAGCAGATAAGTAAGATGTATGTTATATTCATTATGCAGTATTAGGGGAGAAATGAAGCAGGGAAGGGCACAGACTGCTGGGGAAGAGGGTCCAGCCAATGGAGAGTTTGAAATTCTAAACACAGTGATAACAAGAAGATTTTATGAGAAGACAGCATTTGAGTGAAGGCAGTAACTCAGGGCCTGAGGAATGGAGTGTGCCTGGTGGTTTGCTGCACACAGAAGGAAGTCAGCATGGCTGGGGTGGCATGTGAGACCATTCATTGAGGGCAAAACAGGAATCTGGTGAAAGCAAAGGAGGGCTGTGAAGCCACTGTCAGAATGCTGGCTTTTATCATGAGTGAGCAGGAAAGGTATTGGATCAGAGGCACATCCTGATTTACTTGACTTTAAAAAGGGATAACTCAGGCTGCTATTTTGAGACTCCACGGTGAAGGGGAGGTGTGTACTGGTGAGAGTAGAGGCCAGAGACTCACTAATTATCTCAGTAATTTCAGTTAACGGATGATGATGGCTTGGGTCAGAAAAAGAGAAGAGTTTATTTTTTCTACCCTCATTGCTTTTAGTGTTGCTATGAATTCAGAAAAATAACAGTAGCTTGCCTAGCCTATCTCACATTATTATAAAGGCTGTTTTCCAAAGGCTCCATTTCCAAATGAAGAATACACTACTGCAATAAATTTTCCTGTTTGCCTTCTAGTTTCATTTTTAAGGCTCCCAGATTACCTGCCCCCCTCCACGGCTGGTTGGTGCAAGAGGCATCTGCCGACATGGCATCATTCTGCCTCCTTTAGAGGAATCTTCTGAGTCTGGCTGAAGTCTCCCATGAAAGGAAGCTACTCTTCTGGGTTAAGGCTTTGCAAATGTAGTACTTCCCACTGTGTGTGATATAAAAATTTAACTTTGAAATGCCAGTCATATATTAGTTTGGTATCATTTACAAAGGAAGCATTAGAGATAAAGTTTAGGAACAAAAACTGTCAAAGGAAGAATCCTCTGCAGTAAAGATAGGCTGGAGCAAGAAAGAGAGGCCAAGGATTCAGGCTAATAGAGACCATGCTGTCTCAACTGCGAGAGCAAAGAGAAGGTGAAACCAGCAAGAAAATGTTGCATCTATTAAAATTATATCTGGAAAAGGGCCCACCAATAAACACACAAGTAATCAGGTTTCACCTGCTCAATTCCACAGAAACTGTCAAACTAAACGCCTTTTAAAAGTCAACACTTTATAACACCATACACAAAAATATGGATTAAAGATCTAAACGTAAGACCAGAAACTATAAAATCCTAGAGGAGAACATAGGCAAAACACTCTCCAACATACATCACAGCAGGATCCTCTATGACCCACCTCTCAAAATACTGGAAATAAAAGCAAAAATAAACAAATGGGACCTAATTAAACTTAAAAGCTTCTGCACAACAAAGGAAACTATAAGCAAGGTGAAAAGACAGACTTCTGAATGGAAGAAAATAATAGCAAATGAAGCAACTGACAAACAACTAATCTCAAAAATATATAAGCAACTCCTGCAGCTCAATTCCAGAAAAATGAACAACCCAATCAAAAAATGGGCCAAAGAACTAAATAGACATTTCTCCAAAGAAAACATACAGATAGCTAACAAACACATGAAAAGATGCTCAACATCACTCATCAGAGAAATGCAAATCAAAACCACAATAAGGTACCATTTCACACCAGTCAGAATGGCTGCGATCCAAAAGTCTACAAGCAATAAATGCTGGAGAGGGTGTGGAGAAAAGGGAACTCTCTTACACTGTTGGTGGGAATGCAAACTAGTACAGCCACTATGAAGAACAGTGTGGAGATTCCTTAAAAAACTGGGAACAGGACTGCCTTATTACCCAGCAATCCCACTACAGGGCATACACACCAAGGAAACCAAAATAGAAAGAGACACATGTACCCCAATGTTCATCGCAGCACTGTTTATAATAGCCAGGACATGGAAGCAACCTAGATGTCCATCAGCAGATGAATGGATAAGGAAGCTGTGGTACATATACACAATGGAGTATTACTCAGCCATTAAAAAGAATACATTTGAATCAGTTCTAATGAAGTGGATGAAACTGGAGCTGATTATACAGAGTGAAGTAAGCCAGAAAGAAAAACACCAATACAGTATACTAACACATATATATGGAATTTAAAAAGATGGTAACAATAATCCTGTATGCGAGACAGCAAAAGAGACACAGACGTACCGAACAGTCTTTTGGACTCAGAGGGAGAGGGAGAGGATGGGATGATTTGGGGGAATGGCATTGAAACATGTATGTTTCATATATGAAACGAATCACCAGTCCAGTTTGATGCAGGATACAGGATGCTTGGGGCTGGTGCACTGGGATGAACCAGACGGATGGGATGGGGAGGGAGGAGGGAAGGGGTTCAGGATGGGGAATACATATATACCTGTGGTGGATTCATGTTGATGTATGGCAAAACCAATACAATATTGTAAAGTAATTAACCTCCAATTAAAATAAATAAATTTATATTAAAAAAAAAGTCAAGCAGTATTTAAGGAAAAAAAATAGAATATGCTCTGACTTGTGTTCTTAATCCCTGCCTCTTCCATTTTATAGGGATTTTGTGGGTTTTCATATAGGAGGAACCCACTCCAGTACTCTTGCCTGGAAAATCCCATGGACAGAGGAGCCTGGTAGGCTGCAGTCCTCAGGGTCGCGAAGAGTTGGAGACAACAGAGTGACTTCACTTTCCCTTTTCACTTTCATGCATTGGAGAAGGAAATGGCAACCCACTCCAGTGTTCTTGCCTGGAGAGTGCCAAGGACGGGGGACCCTGATGGGCTGCCGTCTATGGGGTCGCACAGAGTTGGACACGACTGAAGTGACTTAGCAGCAGCAGCAGCAGCATATGGGAGGACTGGAATACATTTATTTGCTAGAGGCTGATTTCCAAATCCTTCTAGTTAAGTCACTGGACTTGTGAGAAACTAGAGGCTCGAGGACCAGGGGAGAGTGCTTTGGGGAAGACGAAAAATAGAAAGTCGAAAAGTCATGCAGCTTCCAAAAATATCTGCAAAGCTAAGTTTCTATTTCTGACTCAATATCTAATTATAACTGAGGATATGTATGCTCCAGCCCTTTTATATGAAAAAGAAACATCTGAAATTATTCTGTTTTAAAATATAATGCAACAAATAAAATTGGCTTTTGTGCTCGTCTTAATTCTTATATAATAATGCCTGCTGTGATCGCAGAACAAAGACGCACCTGCCTACACCCTCCCTGTCAGGTTCAAATACTGACTCCGTCGGTAAATATTTGCAGTTACACAGAGGCAGTGAGATGGGCCAGAATGGCTGAAATCAAGTGAGAATTAGCGATGCGCTGGTACTCCAGTCATGGGCATATGGATTCAAACCCTGGCTTCTATGTTCATGGGGCACTGGACAAGGCTTCGCATCATTCTAAGCTTCAGTTTTCTTATCTCTCAAATGGGGAGATAATGCTTACCTGGTTTAGTTCAGTTGCTCAGTCGTGTCCGACTCTTTGCAACCCCATGGACTGCAGCACCCCAGGCCTCCCTGTCCATTACCAACTCCCAGAGTTTACTTAAACTCATGTCCATTAAGTCAGTGATGCTATCCAACCATCTTATCCTCTGTCATCCCCTTCTCCTCCCACCTTCAATCTTTCCCAGCATCAGGGTCTTTTCAAATGAGTCACTTCTTTGCATCAGGTGGCCAAAGTATTGGAGTTGCAGCTTTAGCATCAGTCCTTCCAATGAATATTCAGGACTGACTTCCTTTAGGATGGACTGGTTGGATCTCCTTGCAGTCCAAGGGACTCTCAAGAGTCTTCTCCAACACCACAGTTCAAAAGCATCAATTCTTTGGTGCTCAGCTTTCTTGATAGTCCAACTCTCACATCCATACATGACTACCAGAAAAGCCATAGCTTTGACAAGACGGATCTTTGTTGGCAAAATCACGTCTCTGCTTTTAAATATGCAGTCTAGGTTGATCATAACTTTTCTTCCAAGGATCAAGCATCTTTTAATTCATGGCTGCAGTCACCATCTGCAGTGAGTTTGGAGCCCCCCAAAATAAAAGGTTATCTGGTAGGATGATTATAAACATCAGAAGAGATCATATTACAATTGTCCAGCAGAGTGTTGTTCAGTTAGGATGTATATGACTGTCAGAAAAGTGATTTCAATGCAAGTGGTTTATTTTTCAATATATACAGAGAGATCTAGGGGAGGGATCCCGCTGGGTCGACACACATGCTCACTGGCATCAAAGATTCAGGCAAGTTCTCTGTGATTCTCTTGGCTACAGTAGCTTCCAGTAGCATGCCTTATATGGCAATGCCCAACACAGAAAGGCATTTATTTGGGGACATTTATTTTTGCATCTCTTTCGTCAGGGAAAAATTCTTCCCAGAAGGTCCAGTAACAGCCCTTCACCTGCACTGGATTATAACATGGCTGTATCTGGGCTGCAAGCAAAGCCTGAAATGTAAGCACTTAGTGCTTGCCTTCCCTGTGTGAGGAGGACTCTTCAGCAAAAAAAAAAACTGGGAGCAACATGGTAGTTGGGTAGAAGGGAAATGATGTCCATCTCTGGTGCTTGGTTTTGTAATCGCTTATCAGTGTCAGTTTCCTCATCACTTCAGTTTGAAGCACAACACAGCAGGTGCTGGCAGACATGTCCAGACCACTCTACTGCTGTGAACGTTGCAGTGCGCTTGCTAACAACATTCTAGTTAAGCTCACTCTCCCACACAGAACTTTCCTCCTGACTCACCACCTAGAGCTATGTTTCTGAAATATAACTAACCCGCCCATTACAAAAACCACAACAGCAACAAAAGCAACAAAGAAAACTTCCTCTTAATGCCAAGCGTACTTCTGCATATCCTGCGGTTAGACAAAGGCACAGACAAGAAAGAAGAGCCAGGGTTCCACACTGTTTCTTATCTTGAAATTCTAACAAAAGTGCATAGTATCTCAATGATTTTCCCAGATGGAGTTACCTTTGATACGTGATGTGTAGCTTCCTGCTGGTGCTGGCCATATCGTTTTGTTCAATCTAATCCACATGGGAGAAATAGCTCCAGAAAGAATGAAGAGACTGATCAAAAGCAAAAACAACAACCAGCTGTAGACATGACTGGTGATGAAAGCAAAGTCCAATGCTGTAGAGAACAATAATGCATAGGAACCAGGGATGCTAGGTCCATGTATCAAGGCAAGTTGAAAGTGGTCAAACAAGAGATGGCAAGAGTGAATGTCGACATTTTAGGAATCAGCGAACTTAAACGGACTGGAATGGGTGAATTTAACTAAGGTGACCTTTATATCTACTACTGTGGGCAAGAATTCATTAGAAAAAATGGAGTAGCCATCATGGTCAACAGAAGAGTCTGAAATTCAGTACTCGGATGCAGTCTCAAAAACGACAAAATGATCTCTGTTACCAAGGCAAACCATTCAGTGTAACAGTAATCCAAGACTATGCCCTGACCAGTAATGCTGAAGAAGCTGAAGCTGAACAGTCCTATGAAGACCTACAAGACCTTCCAGAACCAACACCCCCAAAAATGTCCTTTTCATTGTAGGGTACTGGTATGCAAAAGTAGAAAGTCAAGAAACACCTGGAGTAACAGGCAAATTTGGCCTTGGTGTACAGAATGAAACAGGGCAAAGGCTAATAGAGTTATGCCAAGAGAATGCACTGGTCATAGCAAAACCCTCTTCCAACAACACAAGAGAAGACTCTACATATGGACATCAGCAGATGGTCAATACTGAAAACAAATTGATTATATTCTTTGCAGCCAAAGATGGAGAAGCTCTATACAGTCAGCAAAAACAAGACTGGGAGTTGACTGTGGCTCAGATTGTGAACTCCTTATTGCCAAATTCAGACTGAAATTGAAGAATGTAGGGAAAACCGCTAGACCATTCAGGTCTGACCTAAATCAAATCCCTTACAATTATAGAGTAGAAGTGATAAATAGATTCAAGGGATTAGATCTGATAGAAAGAGTGCCTGATGAACTAGGGCCGGAGGTTTATACAGGAGAGAGGGATCAAGAATATCCCCAAGAAAAAGAAATGCAAAAAAAGCAAAATGGCTGTCTGAGATGGCCTTACAAATAGCTGTGAAAAGAAGAAATGCTAAAAGCAAAGGAGAAAAGGAGAGATATACCCATTTGAATGCAGAGTTCAAAGAATAGCAAGGAGAGATAAGAAAGCCTTCGTAAGTAATCACTGCAAAGGAATAGAATGGGAAAGACTAGAGATCTCAAGAAAATTAGAGATACCAAGGGAACATTTCTTGCAGAGATGGGCTCGATAAAGGACAGAAATGGTATGGACCTCACAGAAGCAGAAGATAGTAAGAAGAGGTGGCAAGAATACACAGAAGAACTATACAAAAAAGATCTTCATGACCCAGATATTCACAATGGTATGATCACTCAGCTAGAGCCAGACATCCTGGAATGTGAAGTCAAGTGAGCCTTAGGAAGCATCACCATGAACAAAGCTACTGGAGGTGATGGAATTCCAGTTGAGCTATTTCAAATCCTAAAAGATGATGCTATCAAAGTGTTGCACTCAATATCCCAGCAAATTTGGAAAACTCAGTAGTGGCCACATGATTGGAAAATGTCAGTTTTCATTCCAGCCCCAAAGAATGTTCAAACTACAACACAATTTTGCTCGTCTCTCATGCTAGCAAAGTAAAGCTCAAAATTCTCCATGCCAGGCTTCAACCATATGTGAACCATTAACTTCCAGATGTTCAAGCTGGATTTAGAAAAGGCAGAAGAACCAGAGATCAAATTGCATCCAACATCTGTTGGATCATCGAAAAAGCAAGAGAGTTCCAGAAAAACATCTATTTCTGCTTTATTGACTTTGCCAAAGCCTTTTACTGTGTGGATCATAACAAACTGTGGAAAATACCTAAAGAGATGGGAATACCAGACCACCTAACCTGCCTCCTGAGAAATCTGTATACAGGTCAGGAAGCAACAGTTAGAATTGGACATGGAACAGCAGACTGGCTCCAAATTGGGAAAGGAGTATGTCAAGGCTGTATATTGTCACCCTGCTTATTTAACTTCTATGCAGAGTACATCATGAGAAACTCTGGGCTGGATGAAGCACAAGCTGGAATCAAGATTGCCAGGAGAAATATCAATAACCTCAGATATGCAGATGACACCACCCTTATAGCAGAAAGTGAATAAGAACTAAAGAGCCTCTTGATGAAAGTGAAAGAGGAGAGTGAAAAAGCTGGCTTAAAGCTCAACATTCAGAAAACGAATATCATGGCATCTGGTCCCATCATTTCATGGGAAATAGATGGGGAAACAGTGGAAACAGTGTCAGACTTTTTTTGACGGGGGCCTCCAAAACACTGCAGATGATGACTGGTGCCATGAAATTAAAAGGAACTTGCTCCTTGGAAGAAAAGTTATGACCAAGCTGGACTGCATATTAGAAAGCAGAGACATGATTTTGCCAACAAAGATCCATCTAGTCAAGGCTATGATTTTTTCAGTAGTCATGTATGGATGTGAGAGTTGGACTATCAAGAAAGCTGAGTGCCGAAGAATTGATGCTTTTGAACTGTGGTGTTGGAGAAGACTCTTGAGAGTCCCTTGGACTGCAAGGAGATCCAACCAGTCCATCCTAAAGGAAGTCAGTCTTGAATATTCATTGGAAGGACTGATGCTGAAGCTGCAACTCCAATACTTCGGCCACCTGATGCAAAGAAGTGACTCATTTGAAAAGACCCTGATGCTGGGAAAGATTGAAGGTGGGAGAAGGGGATGACAGAAGATAAGATGGTTGGATGGCATCACCGACTCAATGGACATGAGTTTAAGTAAACTCTGGGAGTTGGTGATGGACAGGGGGGCCTGCGGTGCTGCAGTCCATGGGGTCGCAAAGAGTCAGTTATGACTGAGCGACTGAACTGAACTGAACAGATTCCACATGGGAGGGATATTTTTGGTATAAAAGGATATTCCTTCAAAATCCTCTCTTCTTTTCTACGGCCAATTATTCCAAACCATCACAATGATCAAATACAATGTGCATGTGTGTGTATGAGTGTATTCGGATTGATAAATGACAAACTGTCTAAATGATGATGTAATCAAAACCCTGCACTTATAAGCTGGTAAGCCCACCATGGAAAAACCCAAATGTAAAATTAATGCAAAAAATGATATTAAATGTTTTAATTGAAACCTTTTTACAACTGCCCCAGTGGTTAGGAAGGACAATGGAGAACAGTGATATGGGAGTAAAAACAGAGCTAACCGAGAGAAGAGAGAGATGGACCAGTTAGGCTCGGGGAACAGCACTGAAGGAGGCCAGAGTCAGTGACCGTGTTAAGAGAACAAAGCAGTGAATATTGAAAAAGGCATAGAAGAGAAGCAAGGCTCTCATTAAAACTAATGGATGAGGATGCCGGACTTAGAAGCTGTATACAGAAAAAATGCAGAGATACACTTAGAAGTAACATCAAAAAATAAAATATGGCAATGACGACCCTGTATGCAAGACAGGAAAAAAGACACAGCTGTGTATAACGGACTTTTGGACTCAGAGGGAGAGGGAGAGGGTGGGATGATTTGGGAGAATGGCATTCTATCATGTATACTATCATGTAAGAATTGAATGACCAGTCTATGTCTGACGCAGGATACAGCATGCTTGGGGTTGGTGCATGGGGATGACCCACTGAGATGTTATGGGGAGGGAGGTGGGAGGGGGGTTCATGTTTGGGAACACATGTAAGAATTAAAGATTTTAAAATTAAAAAAAAAATAAAAAATAAAAAACATTGAAAAAAAAATAAAAAAATAAAAAAATAAAATGTGGACACCCCAGCACAGACAGCATGGGTAAATGTGTAATATAGCCATGTTTGTGTATTAAGGTATGTGTGTATACATATGTGTGGGTATGTGTCTGTATATACCTTAAACTTAATTAAAATGAATCCTTCAGCCACTGTTGAAATGTACATCAGATCGACATTGCTCGACTATAACAGTCAAGTGTTTGAAGACCAAGATGGGAAGAACAAGAGTGTCTGAGCTCATCTTTTAAATTTATTTTTACTTATTTCATTTATTTGACAGCACCAGGTCTCAGTTCATGCAGGATCGTTTGGTTACAGAATGTGAGCTCCAGTTCCCTGACCAGGAATTGAACCTGGGCCCCCTGCACTAGAAGTGTAGAATCTTGGCCACTGGACTATCACGGAAGTTTCTAAATCACTTTTTTAAACCAGCCTAAGTTCTGTTTTGGTATGTTCTTTATCATAATAACTGAGGGTATTTATAATGTCAAGAGAAGATACAGTTTTGATTTTTAGGATTGTATTCATTGGTACGAAGGAAAAATTCCATATTATCCAATGATTATTTTCAAAGCATTTTTGCATATTTGGTTGGTTTCTCCCAATATAAATATATTACAAACACCTTGGTTTAGAAGCTGCTTCTCGTTTGTCATTTTAATTCTATATAGGACATCTCATAATAGGTTGCACATAAGATCTGATTAATACATGTTGGGGCTGCTCATTATTGCTCTGGGACAGTTTTTAGTTCTTTTGTACTCTTCAGTGCATTCAAGAATAAGAAATAACTGTGTATATTTAGATCAGCTTAATAGCTTGGTGAAGAATCCGCTTGCAATGCAGGAGACCCCGGTTCAATACCTGGGTCGGGAAGATCCCCTGGAGAAGGGAAAGGCTACCCACTCCAGTATTCTGGCCTGGAGAATTCCATGGCCTATGCAGTCTATGGGGTTGCAAAGAGTCAGACATGACTGAGCAACTTTCACTTTAATTTATTATGTTAATTTTGACATCACAACATTAGTTCATTGCTACCATGGATGTTCCACGTCCTATGAATGTTCAAGCCAGTAAAAATATACTAATTAACTTGTCCATCAACCACAAGGCCTGAAACCCACAGTGAGAAACTTTGGGCCTGCAGTGTCCCTTTAGGAAAAATATCAACAACTGTCCTTCTTGGTATATTAAATACTGTGTCTAAACCTACACAAAAAATAAACCCTCCAGGATTCTTGCATGTCTTTCTCTATCACTTTAAAACTGTGTATGCCCACATGTGTGTGTGTCTGTGTGTCCAGATTTTTATTCCCCTACAGGAAACCTAAGTTTTGTCTGCAGAGGATGTATGTATTGAGCTGGACATGCGCAGATCAGTTTAGTATTAGACTGCAGCCTGGGAATGCTGGTGTCGCCTGCCCACCGATATCTGGAGGATATGACCTGCTGGGAGCTGTCCTTTCTCATCATTCAGGACAGCTGAGGCCTGAGTACTATATTGTACTACAACTGAGTGATAAGAGACATTGGTTTAAAGGCTTGATCACTCCTATTTTAAAACTAGGAGTATCGCTGTTAAAACCTTTATAAACATGTCCATCAACTCAGCAACCACAGAGTTCAGAGTCAACAACTAAAAAGAGTATAGAAAGAGAGGAAGATCCTTGTTTGTTTACTCTTTTGCCGTGTACTTTCAAAACACAATGGTGGGAGAAGGTTAGGTCCAATTTTCCCCATAGATACTCCTTAGGGAATACCTTTGCACAGAACAAAATAGTCTTTCTACAACTCAGTGGAAATAGAATCTGTCGTATTATTTTAGCTTAAATGTGATTAGGTGGGAACACTCTTTTGTTATGTGTTTCCTGTATTCTAAAGGTGGTGTATAATGTAATCTTGTTTCACATGGCTTTCTCTTTGACAAATGGGAATGATTAATTTATCTTTAACGAAAGTTGAAAATTTTACCCACACATCTCTAGGTAGACCTCTATTTTTATTAATAGGTGAAAATATTTTATTTCAAAGAATTAAAGGACTTAAAAATTCTCCTTTCATTCTAATATTCCTGTCAGGTAGCTTAGGCAGGCATTAGAAAGCATTCTGTCCTTTTCTACAGAGAACAAATGTGAGCTGAGCACTTTATACATATTCTTATACACAGGGATGGAGGATTAATTACAAGAACAGAGGTTCCTAAATATGACTTCTAGAAAGCAGCATGTAGCATGGATAATAGAGGGTGAGAAGCACTGTCTTTTGTGCTCAGAAGCCCAAATCAGAAGCTAGCTTCTAACAAAAATAAAGAATTATCAAAATTTGTGTTTAGTTCTCCTGTCCTTGCTATTTTATGGTATTTTACTTCTCCAGGCCATCCCTTATTTCAGTGTTGCACTTGTCCTACTCATTATAATTCCTCTCTGAAGGTCAGCTTTAAGTTAATATGTTATTTGTCTCAGGGACAATTCTAATCTTAAACTTTTCCCATAAATAAACAAACAAAGTTGTTACATGTTAATGAGACTATAAGCATGAGGCAATGCAAAATTTTGGTCTCAGTTACTCTCAAAATCACAAAATTATTTTCATGAATTCCACAAAATATTAAGTAAGTTTTGCATAAACAATACCCTTTCCATCCATGCTGCATTTATATACTGTAAGGTGGTGTTTTTTTTTTTTTTTTTTGTCCTGTTGCTTTCCTGATAATTACTAAAGTGCCTTTCAACAAAACGTATATAAACATTCACATTTAAACAAAAATGCAAAACAAGAGTAATCATTATCTTGGCAGGAAGGACTTTCACAAGGTACTCTAAAGTTAAGATTATCTTCTTCCACTGGTTGTGAACATAAATACAAAATGATAAGAGTAATAGTATAGGTATAAAAATTTAGAAAATATCCATCAGTCCACTGGCCATGAAACTACATTCCACAGTACACGCTGCCAAATTCTGAACACCTAATATATATTATTCTCTCTGGAATATAACTTCTGTTTAGCTAATTTAGAAAAGACAGAATAAGGGTCTTATTGATGATATCAAAGTGTAAGGAGGTACAAGAATTCCCCAATATTAAAAAAATAATAATGTCTCCACTAGAAAAAG
Organism: Capricornis sumatraensis; assembly: GCF_032405125.1. Classification (NCBI taxonomy): domain Eukaryota; kingdom Metazoa; phylum Chordata; class Mammalia; order Artiodactyla; family Bovidae; genus Capricornis; species Capricornis sumatraensis. The sequence continues at coordinate 62,902,720 of NC_091072.1, read as the reverse complement.
AAGAGAAATTTGTCAACATTACTTGCTTCATTTTCTAACCTTGATTTTTTTGTTATTCTGTAAAAACTTGTAAACTACATGTTTAATATTCTGGACAAGTAGTAAACAGTCCATGGGATTCTCCAGGCCAGAATAATGGAGTAGGTAGCCATTCCCTTCTCCAGGGGATCTTCCCCACCCAGGGATTGAACCCAGGTCTCCTGCACTGCAAGCAGATTCTTTACCAGCTGAGCCATCAGGGAAGCCTGGTGAAATATTAGTCTTATAAATAGGGTTGAGATGAGATTGGAACACTGTGTAGAAAAGACACTACTATTTATAGACTTCCTCCAAATACCATTTATGTTGACAAAATTGCTTGCAGCAGGACTGCCAGAGATGGCACTTCACAACATGGATGTGAATTTAGTGTTCAGAAACTAAACCTGCAATTTTTACCCGCTGCCACCAGGTGGTAGTGGTGCCCTGTACTGTGCTGTGCTTAATTGCTCACCGTCTGACTCTGGGACGCCATGGACTGTGTCCCGCCAGGTTCCTCTGTCCACGGGGATTCTCTAGGCAAGAACACTGGAGTGGGTTGCCATGCCCTCCTCCAGGGGATCTTCCCCACCCAGGGATTGAACCCAGGTGTCCCACATTGCAGATGGATTCTGTACCGTCTGAGCCATGAGAGAAGCCCAGTAAGTACCTTAATCACAGCTAATGGATTCACTTCAGACACAAGTATCAGGCATAATTGAAAAAGAATAAACATGCTATTCCTTTTTTAAAGAAAAGCAAGAGAGATAGCTTCTTGGTAAGATGTAATATAAAAATAAAGTAATTATATTGTATTTAGAGCAAAACTTGCTGAAAGGCGTCAACTACTTGTGGTTTTCAATGGTCGTGTATCTCTCCCATAGGGCCAAAAATGTACATTGTTTTCAGGCAGAAAGTTTAAAAACAAGTATAGGTTTTTTTGTTTTTTTTTTTTTTAAATCCTGATGAAAGCCAAGACACACAGTGTTAGTTGGTTTAAGCCACTATTTCTCAAGATGTGGTTTGAAGACATCTGTATTCTTTGGAGTTATTCAACATGCAGATTCCTGGGCCTCACTTCAGGTCAGCTTTGGGAGACAAAGAATGTGTGCGTGTGTGTGTGTGTGTGTATTTTATAATACGTGTGTATTATATATATATATTTTATATATCTCCAAGTAATTTTTATGCACACAATTTTGTGAACTCCTAATTTAAGTATTTCAATAAGTTTCATATGCTATTTTAAATTTTTTTCCCTGAAATATTCTTTCTCCTATTTAGTTTTGAATAATAACAAAAACAGAAGATCAAAACTTACACATTTATTTTTCATAACAGTAACTGTATAAACATATATAAGCATACATCACAAATAAGTATACTGTTTTTTTTAATGTTTCTGCCCAGGCTCTAACTGTGCGATCTTGATTTCTGTATCATAAGAGCAGTTGGCTGGTAAATCGATCAGACAAAGGTGGAATGGAAGCTAGAGGTGAGATGAAATAAATTCTTAGGCAAAGTCATGGCAATAGGAGATGGTCTGTGAACATTTTTTTTAAAGTTTTGGAAATCTTAATTCCAGTCCTGACTTTCTGCATACAAATCTGACTGAAGTATGGCTTAAAAACCTGTTTCAGGAAAACATCACAATTCATTCTGATGCACAGTCTTAGTTAAAACACTATTATAGAAGGAAGTTAGAAACAGAATATTATGATAGGAGTTTAGGAAAAACACAGAATTAGGCATTGCACTGATACTGGATAGACTGCGTTACAAAGTAGTGTATCGGTCAAAAATAAAGAGCTGAGATATCATCACAAGAAAACTACAAATGCTAGAGAAATAGGGAAATTTCTCCTGCTAAGAGTAAGAACTGGGTCTAGATTTCAGGATAAAAGTGAGCCTTCAGATATGAGACAAACAGCCCTTGATACAGGAATTGAACGAGATTTGGGTTATTAATCAGAGAGATCATTTCAATAACCTCTTCTAGAATTCTTATTTCATTATATAAAATTCACTTTTCGTGAGCCTGAAAAATCACTAATGAGTTAAATTAACAGAAGATTGGAAAAGGATGCAAAGGTTTTAAATTATAGCTTTTATTTAGAAAATACCCTCAATTTTAACCTGCTCTGAATCAGTGTGCAAAACAAAACCACCAGCAGCTCTTCCTGGCCCACACTGCAACTGATTCACAGATCCCAGCCCATCAATCCTCACGCCTTACTCTCGCTCTGTTCGGTTGACTTTAAACGGACCAATGATCAACAAATGCCTACTAGCACAATATTTAGACAAGCAAACCCAAAATAACTGCCTCTAAGTTCGCCAGTGTTTACAGTGAGTAAAGCAGCAAAGTGTAGAAAATCGGGCACTTTAAGTGTCCTCAGTTTGTTTTTCCGTTAGAAACACTTTATGTGGATTGCACAGTGAAATGAAGTTTGTTATCTTCTTGTATCTAGATGGATACCAGCTGACAGTAAGTTGGCTGTTTCTCAGCCAAATCTGACAGAATTATTGTCCTTGGAATTTTATCTGCTCCTCAAAAGAAGCCTCTTCTTGCCCAGGCATTGTGTGTTATACCACATCATGTGTCCTTACCTCAACAACACGTGGCCTTTCCCCCATGGCAAAGCGCATGTCCTATTTTTCCTGAAGAAACTGAATTAAGGAGGCGATTAAAATTCAGCGTCACACCTGACATCCCATTCCCATATTTCCCACACAGTGCTTTGGTGGGGGTAAAAGTTTCACAGACAAGAAGCATTGAGAGAAGCCCCACGAAGGTGACGTCAGTGCATTGGGGACTCTTGCTGGCGATATTCTGGTCAAGAGGCGGCAGCAGAGCAGAGACATTGGGGCCATTTCCTGAATGCGTCATGTTCTCATTTTCTTTCATTCACCTGCACTCACAAAAAAACACTTGTTCACAAATATTACTGAAATGTTTGGATAGGAAGACAATGAGAGTAACAGTAAGAGCAGGGGACTTCCCTGGTGGTTGAGGGATTAAGAATCCACCTTGCGATGCAGAGGACACAGGCTCAGTCCCTGACCAAGGAACTAAAATCCCACATGCCACAGAGCAACTAACTGCATGTTCTGCAACTACTGAGCCCGCTCCACAACTAGAGACCCACAAGGAGAGATCTCGCATGACACAACAAAGATCCTGTGCGCCATAACTAAGACCCAATACACCAAATAAATAAGTATTAATTTTTAAAAAGAGTAAGAGCAGAATGGTAAAGATAAATGCCCGCAACTCACCCTTTCAGTTAATATATTTTTGAAAGAAAAAAAAGACATATGAGCCAAATTACCCTTTACCAACTAAATGATAATAATACTAAAACTCAGAAAAAAAATATTGAGTGCTTGTAATTTGCAAAATCACATCCTTGGCTATATGAGAGGCAGATAAAGAAGAAAGGAAAAGGCTAGAATTTAAATATATGTTTTCTTGTTCTCCAAGTGTTTCACACATCATGTTATGTCATATGCATGTCCTATCACTTCAAAAAGTTTGGAAATTCAACCGCAGACACTGAATGTATTGCCAAGTATTTCCTTACAAACAATAGGAGAAATTGTTTTCATGTGTACTGCAGAAGCTTTAAAATAAACACATCCCAAATGAAAGATGCAAACAAAATATTTTACTTTCACTTAATAGGTTTTAAAACAGTGTCAGTAATAATGCATATTTTTAAAACATACTGACCTTATGAAATGTGCAACGAAACACTGTCTTCTACCCTTCTCATCTCCAGTTCCAATTCCATGAGTTTAATGTGTATCCACGCAGTCTATTGTGGGAAACTGCATATTATTATAGCTTTAATTTGCATTTTCCTGGCCAGTAATAAGAATGAATTATTTTATATTTATCAGTTATTTAAAATATGCTGAAAATCTCTCAATTCAAAGTTATCATCTTCTGATTAAAAGTAGAAAGTAGGGATCCTTAATTAATAGTATGAAATAATTTTTTAACACTCAAAGAACCACATTTAAATATGGAAAGTTGTGATCCCAATTTGGTTCTACAGACAGTTCTATCACTGAAGATTACAGTTTGCTATAGAACTAGTGCTTTTAGAATTTAAAAATAAAGTATAGGTGTTAAATCATCCACATGTGCTATGTAACTATATTTATATATATGAGATAGCACAGTATCTGGAATCTCAGATATATATTTAAAGATTACTTCCTATCTGCAATTGTCAAAAATTAGGTATTAATTCAAACTAGAAAAGAAAATTCAAGAGAAGTGTTTCTTAAAGTGTGATCCAAGAATCACCTGCATCATATCAACAGGGGTGTTTCTTAAAGAAACTGATTTCTATTTCCTACTCCAGACCCACTAATAATAATCTTCTGGGAGATGATCTGGAAGGTGCACTTTATTAATAACCTCTCTGTAAGGGCCTAGATCTGATAGATGGAGTGCCTGATGAACTATGGAATGAGGTTCCTAACATTGTACAGGAGACAGGGATCAAGACCATCCCCATGGAAAAGAAATGCAAAAAAGCACAATGGCTGTCTGGGGAGGCCTTACAAATAGCTGTGAAAAGAAGAGAGGCAAAAAAGCAAAGGAGAAAAGGAAAAATATAAGCATCTGAATGCAGTGTTCCAAAGAATAGCAAGAAGAGATAAGAAAGCCTTCTTTAGCGATCAATGCAAAGAAAGAGAGGAAAACAACTGAATGGTAAAGACTAGAGATCTCTTCAAAAAAATTAGAGATACCAAGGGAATGTTTCATGCAAAGATGGGCTTGATAAAGGACAGAAACTGTATGGACCTAACAGAAGCAGAAGATATTAAGAAGATGTGGCAAGAATACACGGAAAAACTGTACAAAAAAGATCTTCAGGACCCAGATAATCATGATGATATGATCACTAATCTAGAGCCAGACATCTTGGAAAGTGAAGTCAAGTGGGCCTTGGAAAACATCACTACAAACAAAGCTAGTGGATGTGATGGAATTCCAGTTGAGCTCTTTCAAATCCTAAAAGATGATGCTGTGAAAGTGCTGCACTCATTATGCCAGCAAATTTGGAAAACTCAGCAGGGGCCAAGGACTGGAAAAGGTCAGTTTTCATTCCAATTCCAAAGAAAGGCAATGCCAAAGAATGCTCAAACTACCACACAATTGCACTCATCTCACATGCTAGTAAAGTAATGCTCAAAATTCTCCAAGCCAGTCTTCAGCAATACATGAACTGTGAACTTCCTGATGTTCAAGCTGGTTTTAGAAAAGGCAGAGGAACCAGAGATCAAATTGCCAACATCCACTGGATCATGGAAAAAGGAAGAGAGTTCCAGAAAAACATCTATTTCTGCTTTATTGACTCTGCCAAAGCCTTTGACTGTGTGGATCACAATCAACTGTGGAAAATTCTGAAAGAGATGGGAATACCAGACCACCTGACCTGCCTCTTGAGAAATCTGTATGCAGGTCAGGAAGCAACAGTTAGAACTGGACATGGAACAACAGACTGGTTCCACATAGGAAAAGGAGCACGTCAAGGCTGTCTATTGTCACCGTTTATTTAACTTATATGCAGAGTGCATCATGAGAAACGGTGGGCTGGATGAAGCACAAGCTGGAGTCAAGATTGCCGGGAGAAATATCGATAACCTCAGATATGCAGATGACACCACCCTTATGCCAGAAAGTGAAGAGGAGCTGAAAAGCCTCTTGATGAAAGTGAAAGAAGAGAGTGAAAAAGTTGGCTTAAATCTCAACATTCAGAAAATGAAGATCATGGCATCCTGTCCCATCACTCCATGGGACTTAAATGGAGAAACAGTGGAAAGAGTGTCAGACTTTATTTTTTGGGGCTCCATAATCACTGCAGATGGTGGCTGCAGCCATGAAATTAAAAGACGCTTACTCCTTGGAAGAAAAGTTATGACCAACCTAGATAGCATATTCAAAAGCAGAGACATTACTTTGCCAACTAAGGTCCATCTAGTCAAGGCTATGGTTTTTCCCGTGGTCATGTACGGATGTGAGAGTTGGACTGTGAAGAAGGCTGAGCACTGAAGAATTGATGCTTTTTAACTGTGGTGTTGGAGAAGACTCTTGAGAGTCCCTTGGACTGCAAGGAGATCCAACCAGTCCATTCTGAAGGAGATCAGCCCTGGGATTTCTTTGGAAAGATTGATGCCAAAGCTGAAACTCCAGTACTTTGGCCACCTCATGTGAAGAGCTGACTCATTGGAAAAGACTCTGATGCTGGGAGGGATTGGCGGGCAGGAGGAGAAGGGGACGACCGAGGATGAGATGGCTGGATGGCATCACAGACTTGATGAACGCGAGTCTGAGTGAATTCCGGGAGTTGATGATGGACAGGGAGGCTTGGCGTGCTGTGATTCATTGGGTCACAAAGAGTCGGACACGACTGAGCAACTGAACTGAACTAAACTGAATATTTGACAGGGGAGCTAAGAATATTCAATGAGGAAACAACAGTCTCTTCAATAAGTGGTGTTGGGAAAATTGAACAGTACCATACAAAAAAAAAAAAAAAGAAAAAGAAAGAAATTGGAGCTCTCTCTTACATCACTCACAAAAAATGAACTCAGAATGGATTTTCATTTAAATGTGAGGCCTGAAACCATAAAATCTCTGGAAGAAAGACTAAGAGGAAGTTCCTTGGCATTGGTCTCAACCATTATTTTTTCTTTTTTGATATTGAAAGCACAGGCAATAAAAGCGAAAATCCACAAGTTTGACCACATCAAACTAGAAAATTTCTGGACAGTAAAAGAAACCATTAAAAAGTAAAAAGACAGTCTATGGAATGGGAGAAAATATTTGTAAACCATCAACCAATAAATGGTTAATATTCAAAATATAAGAAACTCATAAAACTCAATAGCCAAAAAAAAACACAAAAAACTAATAATCCACTTAAAAAATGGGAAAGGATTCCAATGGACATTTTCCCAAGGAAGACACACAGACAACAGATACATAAAAAGGAGCCCAGCATCACTAGTCATCAGGGAAATGCATATCAGAACTTCCGTGAGGTATCACCTCACACATGTTTGAGTGGCTGTTATCAAAACCAGAGATGACAAGGGCTGGCAAGGGTGTGGAGAAAGAGAACTAGTGCACTCTTGGACTGTAAAATGGCTCAACCACCATGCAAAACAGTGTGGAGGTTTCTCAGAATATTCAAAATATAGAACTACCATATGATCCAGCAGTCTTATTTCTGAGTGCATACCCAAAGGAAATGAAGTCCCTCTCTCTAGGGGATTTCTGCACTGCCGTGGTTATTTCCGCATTTTTCACAATAGCCAAGACACAGAAACAACCTAAATATTCGCTGGCAGATGAATGGATAAAGAATACGTGGCATATACTTATCATGGAATATTATTCAGTCATGAGAAAGAAGGAAATGCTGACATTTGTGACAATATGGATGAATCTTGAGGACATTATGTTAAGTGAAATAATTTAGACAATCATTGTCTAAAGAAAGACAAACACTGTATGATTTCACTTATGCATGAAATCTAAGGAAGTCAAACTCAGAAACAGAGAATGGGTTGGTGGGTGCCAGGTGCATCAGAGTAGGGGAAAGGAGATGCTGTTCAAAGGGTACAATCTTCCAGTTATGAGTACATTCTGGGAATCTAATGTATAGCATGGTGATTATAATGGACAATACTGTACTGCATATTTGAATGTTGCTATAGAGTAGATCTTAAAAATTCTCACCACACACACAAGAAGGTAGTTAAGGTGTGAGGGGACAGATGTGTTCACCTTCCCATTTGGTAATCATTTCACAATATATGTGTGTATTAAATCATGTTATACACTATAAATATACAACATAAATCAAATGTGCAACTATAAATCAAATCACGTTGTACACTATAAATGTATACAAAGTTATATGTCAGTGAAAGTGAAAGTCGCTCAATCGTGTCTGACACTTTGCAACCCAGTCCATGGAATTCTCCAAGTCAGAATACTTGAGTGGGTAGCCTTTCCCTTTTCCAGGGGATCTTCCCAGCTCAGGGATTGAAGCCAGGTTTCCCGCATTTCAGGTGGATTCTTTACCAGCTGAACCACAAGGGAAGCCGTATGTGTCAAATATACTTCAATAAAGTTGCTGGGGAAAAAAATATAGATTTCTAAAGAAAATCTAATATCTTAAAGTTCTTGAATCATATATAAATGTTTGAGGCAAACTTTTCCTTTTTTTTTTTTTTTTACAGAGATTAGAAAGTAAGGAGCCTACTTACATTTATCCCAAGAGAGTAGGTAGAGATGTATTATTGATGATAACCTTTCCACTTCTACTTGCAAAATCACTAATTCAAACATCTCCATTTCTGACCACAAATGCCAATCTTTTGGGTTTGCTCAGGTCAGTTCAGTCACTCAGTCGTGTCTCACTCTTTGCGACCCCATGGACTGCAGCACACCAGGCTTTCCTGTCCATCACCAACTCCCAGAGCTTGTTCAAACTCATGTCCGTCCAGTTGGTGATGCCATCCAACCATCTCATCCTCTGTCATCCCCTTCTCCTTCTGCCTTCAATCTTTCCCACCATCAGGGTCTTTTCATTAGTCACTTTTTTCTCACCAGGAGGGCAAAAATATTGGAGTTTCAGCTTCAGCATCAGTTCGTCCAGTGAATATTCAGGACTGATTTCCTTTAGGGTGAACTGGCTGGATCTCCTTGCAGTCCAAGAGATGCTCAAGAGTCTTCTCCAACACCACAGTTCAAAAGCATCAATTCTTTGGCGCTCAGCCTTTTTTATGGTCCAATTCTCACATCCATACATGACTACTGGAAAAACCATAACTTTGACTAGACGGATCTTTGTTGGCAAAGTAATGTCTCTGCTTTTTAATACACAGTCTAGGTTGGTCATATCTTTTCTTCCAAGTAGCAAGCATCTTTTAATTTCGTGGCTGCAGTCACCATCTGCAGTGATTTTGGAGCCCCCCAAAATCGGGTTTGCTAGCCCAACTCTCTCCTCCATGAGCTCAGTGGTAGAAAGCAATTTGCCTTCTGAATTTACTCCCTCTCTTTAATTGCTGGACCCTCATCAAGTTTAGATTTCATGGTTTATTATGACAATTACTGTATTCCTGATTCTCACATTTTCTTTGTTCCTCTGTCTTTGTAATTATATCTATTGGCAACACTTTATTTCTATATGAAACGATACATCTGCCTTATCAGTACTTGAAGGCAGGCCACTGGGTGCTGCTGGAGCAGGTCCCACAAAGGATATCTTTTGTATCTTTACAAATTAACGGTCATGTGCCTCGAATACTGTCAAGCAGTTCTATTGCAGGATTTTATTCAATGCACTCCCTACCACATACACATTAGCTTTTCACACTTTCTTTTCTCCTTAGCCCATAACACCTCCACCTCGCCCCCTCAGTCCAAGCAAATAGTCTCACCTCCTACTTCAGAGAAAAACATCAATGGAGTGCAAGTCCCTTAACTTTCCATGGGCAGACATCCATATCTACTAGCAATTGCAGCCCTCAACCCTCCTTTTGTCCTTGTTAAGGTGCACCTCCTTCCTTTTAGGGCCCAACCACCTTCCTTATTCTGGATCCAGTGCTCTGCCCTCTTTTCAGAAAGCTTGCCCCTTTAAATACCCCTTCTTGTGTGTATGTACCCCTTCTCTTCAAACCTCTCTTGCCCTGCAACATATTCCCATGAGAAATATGCAGGTCCTTCTTCCACCTTAAAAATCCCTTGACCTCACATTTCATTCTATCCATGGTCAAACTCGCCCATTCCTTTCATAATCACACTTCAAGAAATTTTCTGCCCTTAATGTCTCCATTTCCTTACCTCCTATGCATTCCTTAACCCATTCAAGTCTGACTTCTGTTCGTATCACTGTGTTGAAATGACTCTTGCTAAACTTCCTAAGGACAAGGATTGCCATATCCCTGAGCCACTTTCACTGGAAAAGCAGGCTCCATGGAGACAGTCCTGGACGAACTGGAGCAGTGGTCTCCTTATCCAACAATCTACCTGTTACTACAACTAGTAACATTTTGTCCTCATCCTATTTCTCAGCAGCATTCCACTGGCCACGCCCTTGTCTTCCAATAAATCCCTCCTTACTCTCTCCCCATTCATTCTTATTTACTTGAATATCAGATAATAGAGTCCCACAAAGCTGCTTTAAGCACCAGTCCTTTCCTAATGTATATTCTGATTATGTAACTTCATCAGTTCCCATGGCTTGCATCTCTACATCAATGGCATTTAAAGTTACATATCCAGACTAGACTTCTCTGGGGATCCCAGGCACAGAAAATTAGTTGACAGTTTCAGTGGGAAGTTTCACATGTGTCCTGAGACATGAGGATACTCTAGACAGGCAAATAGTTTGGCATTTCTTTTAGTGTTCTTTAAATATTTGTTTATTATCTTGCTCATGAGAGGAAGAACTGTTCCTAAAAAACTATGTGGAAGCATTTATCTACTAAATCATTTTATCTAGAGTATTTGAAAACAAATAATGATAACTCTCCCACCATTGGTGTTTTCTTTTCTCCTCTTGTAGCATTTCAAACATCTTTATTAGAAGCAATAAAAATTTAAAGAGATTTAGTAGCTTTTCATCTTGGAAAGTTCAGAAATACCAAGATTCTCAATGGCATTGAGGCCTGACTCATTATTGCTTCTCTGTGGTCCTTATTAAAAGGAAAGTTGAATTACTGATTACTCTGTCAATTTCTTCATATCAAAAATTACTTAAATATTTGAAGAAAATTTAGAATAATAGAAGTCAGAAGCAATAACTCTGATATAGGTCACATAGCAATGTGGAGACACTTGAAACTTAAAATTTAGTTCCCATGAAATAACCAACAGAGAAAAATCTTTACTTACAGGAAAATATATACATATGTATAGACATAGAAGTATCTACTCTTATTGAAGCATACTCTTCCCCAGACACTATAGCAGAGGTTTTATATTAAGATAAGTTGGTAGTAAATTAACCAAGTTTTGATGTTGCAAAGATCTGAGTTTAAAATCCCATGTTATCACTTTTTAATAGGAATACTTTGGACACCTATCTTTTTGATTTCCCCAAGGATCATTTGCCTTCTATAAAAGAAGAACAGATTTTATTTTCCTGGGTTCCAAAATCAGTGTGGACAGTGACTGTAGCCATGAAATTAAACAATTCTTGCTCCTTGGAAGGAAAGCTATGACAAACCTAGACAGAATATTAAAAAGCAGAGACATCACTTTGCCAGCAAAGGTCTGTATAGCCAAAGCTATGACTTTTCCAATAGTCATGTACGGATGTGAGAGTTGGACCATAAAGAAGGCTGAGCACTGAAGAATGGATGATTTTGAACTGTGGTTGTGGAAAAGACTCTTGAGAGTCTCTTGGACTGCAAGAAGTTCAAACCAGTCAATCCTAAAGAAAATCAATCCTGAGTATTCATTAGAAGGACTGATGCTGAAGCCCCAGTAGTTTGGCCACTTGATGTGAAGAGCAGACTCATTAGAAAAGATCATGATGCTCAGAAAGATTGAAGGTCAAAGGAGAAGGGGGTGGCAGAGGATGAAATGGCTTGATAGCAACACCAACTCAATGGACATGAAATTGAGCAAACTCTGGGGGATAGTGGAGGACAGAGGAGCCTGGTGGGCTACAGTCTCTGGGCTTGCAAAGAGTGAGACATAACTTAGAGACTGAACAACAACATCAACAACAATGAAGAACAGTAAATTATATAAATGAGGTTGTTGAGAGATTTAAGATTGTAGGCAAAGCCCTTGATAAAGTACCTGGCACATAGTCCATAATAACAGGCTTTATCATCCTCTTCAACAGAAGAAGCAGCTGATATTATCCCTGGATGTGCTTCAGTCTTCATTTTATTTCATATGTATCTTCATTCCACTCCTCTGTACTAGATTATCATTCCCACTGTCCTTGAGGAAACTGAGGCTCGAGGTAATCCAGCCAATAGTTGGACACAGGCAGAGTTGAATCCATGTGTGTCTAACTATAGAGCCCCTGCTCTCTCCATAGCACTGTGCATATATAGTGTAACTTGTCCTGATTTAGAGAACTGACTTCTCTTCTCCAAACCAATTTGCACATATCTTTGCTCATACCAATTCCCTGATCTACTGACTCATTTGGGCAAAACAAGAATTTTCTGGGCCAGTGAAATAAAGAATTGGGGCCAGAGAGATATATGTACCAGTGTGGCTGTATCAAGATATATGTACCAGTGTGGCTTCCCAGGTTGCTCAGTGGTAAAAGAATCTGCCTGCCAATGCAGGAGACATGGGTTCAATCCCTGGGCTGGAAGATCTCCTGGGGCGGGGAAGGTCAACCCACTCCAGTTTTCTTGCCTAGAAAATCCCATGGACAGAAGAGCTTGACAGGCTGCAGTCCATAGGGTCACACAGAATCAGACATGACTGCGCACACACACACATGTACCAGTACCTCAGTAAGAAGGAAGCTACTGATACTTATATGATTACATATACAAACCCACATCATCAAGTCCATATTACAGTATATCTCTTAGAGATAAAGTACAATTTACTCAACAACAAAATTATCATGTAAAATTATAAATATAGAGGGAAAGACATTACTTATAATCCTTTACTTTTCTACAATCTTTTTTTTTTTTTGAGGTTGTAGTTTTTAACAGTTTCTAATCTGTGCAATCTTAAATTTCCCTAGAGAAGTCATCTGTAGTCCAAGGATGTTCTGCTTTGTTGAAAAATAAAAGAGCATTATATAATTGAGGCATCATTTATGTAACCAGAGTTGCTGGAGCTTGCTACTACCACAGGGCAAAGACTCAAGAAAGCATCTAAAAGTGTACAGCAGGCAGAGTTATCAATAGAGAAAAAAAGCTGTGCCTACAGTACCTTCCTGCCAGGGAAGAATCAGGATGATTACACTTCTCCCAAGCTATACAGATTAAGATCTACAGGGCAGGATTTAATGCCACTTAAAACTGGAACTGCATGTTACTGCATGCCTACTTTGTTGTCAACAATTCAAAAGCAGTTAAATTTTTCCAAGCTAATATATGTGTTTTCACGTATACATTCACCTTGTACAACCTGGAATGGTGGTGAATAAGAAATAAAAGATTACTCATGTTTATTTCAGGTCTAGGCAGTCTGTTTAAATGTGTGAGTTCCACTGGTACTTTATTTCGTCGGTTTAGTAAAAACTTTAGTGGATTTTTTTTCTGTGCTAAAGCAAACTCTTTCAAACAATACTTAGAGCACAGGCATAAGTAGACAAAACAGAAAGAGTCTTTCTTGTTAAGCCATGCCAGGTCTACTCTTGCAATGCAACTGGTAAACACACAGGAAGGAAGAGTATCTTTCAGTCTTCCTGAAGATATTCTTAATTATATGTTAAAGTTCTCTGCATACTTCGTCACTTCAGTACTTGCCTAGAGACCGATAAATCTATTGGAATAACATATTTTGCAAATCAAATGTAGAAACCCAAGACACGTTACATCAAATCAAAGTCTGTCCTGCAAATAAGTTGTTTGGGAAAGGTGGAACGTGAAAGTGAAGTCACTCTGATTCTTTGTGACCCCATGAACTGTAGCCTACCAGGCTCCTCCATCCATGGAATTTTCCAGGCAAGAGTACTGGAGTGGGTTGCCATTTCCTTCTCCAGGGGATCTTCCTGACCCAGGGATCAAATCTGGGTCTCTCACGTTGCAGGCAGATGCTTACTGTCTGAGCTATCATAAGGCTCCAGATTTTCATTGGCTTTTTCCCCTAGTCTTAGGAGAAATAGTTGACATATACCACTGTATATGTTTAAGACATACATTGCGATGACTTGCTTTATATATATTATGAAATGATAATTACTACAGGTTCAGCTAACATCCTTCATCTTATGTAGATATAGAAAAATTAAAAAATTTTCTCCTTGTTATGAGAATTCTTAGGACTTACTTTCTTAACTTTCCTATGTTTTACACAGCAGTGTTAATTACAGTTATCATGTTGCACATTATATTCTTAGTACTTATTAATCATATCTGTAAATCTGTAACTTTGACCACCTCCCTTCAATTTCTCCTCTCCTCATCCTCCGTCTCTGATAACCACATCCAATCTCTTCCTATGACCCTGCTTTTCTGTTTTCTTTAGATTCCACATATAAGTGAGATCATGTAGTATCTGGCTTTCTCGGTCCAACTTATTTCACTTAGCATAAGGTCTTCAAGTTCCCTCCATTTTGTATAAATGGTAGGATTTTCTTGGTTTTTATGGATGAGTAATATTTCGTTGTGTATATATACGACAACTCCGTTACCCATTCAGCCATCAATGTACGTTTCTGTCTCCTGGCTATTATAAATAATGCTGCTATGAATGTGGGGATGCAGGTGTCTTTTGGAGTCAAGGTTTTCATTTCCTTTGGATATATTCCCAGAAGTAGAATTGCTGAATCATTAGGTAGTTCTATTTTTAATTTGAAGATCTTTTATACTGTTTTACATAGTGGCTGTTCCAATTTACCATCCCAACAACCGTGCACAAGGGTTCCCTTTTCTCCACATCCATGCCAGCATGTTACTTCTGGTCTTTTTTTAAAATTAATTTATTTTTTATTGAAGGATAACTGCTTTACAGAATTTTGCCATTTTCTGTCAAACCTCAACATGAATCAGCCACAGGTATACATATATCCCTTCCTATTTGACACTCTCTCCCATCTTCCTCCCCATCCCACCCCTCTAGGTTGATACAGAGCCCCTGTTTGAGTTTCCTGAGCCATACTGCAAACTCCCATTGGCTATCTATTTTACATATGGTAATGTAAGTTTCCAAGTTACTCTTTCCATACATCTCACCCTCTCCTCCCCTCTTCCCATGTCCATAAGTCTATTCTCTATGTCTGTTTCTCCATTGCTGCCCTGTAAGTAAATTCTTCAGTACCATTTTTCTAGAGTCCATGTATATGTATTAGAATACGCTATTTTATTTTATTTATGGCTGGATGGCCATCTCATCCTCTGTTGTCCCCTTCTCCTCCTGCCCCCAATCCTTCCCAGCATCAGAGTCTTTTCCAATGAGTCAACTCTTTGCATGAGGTGGCCAAAGTACTGGAGTTTCAGCTTTAGCATCATTCCTTCCAAAGAACACCCAGGGCTGATCTCCTTTAGAATGGACTGGTTGGATCTCCTTGCAGTCCAAGGGACTCTCAAGAGTCTTCTCCAACACCACAGTTCAAAAGCATCAATTCTTTGGTGCTCAGCTTTCTTCACAGTCTGACTCTCACATCCATACATGGCCACTGGAAAAACCATAGCCTTGACTAGATGGACCTTTGTTGGCAAAGTAATGTCTCTGCTTTTCAATCTACTATTTAGGTTGGTCATAACTTTCCTTCCAAGGAGTAAGTGTCTTTTAATTTCATGGCTGCAGTCACTATCTGCAGTGATTTTGGAGCCCCCAAAATAAAGTCTGACACTGTTTCCGCTGTTTCCCCATCTGTTTGCCATGAAATGATGGGACCAGATGCCATGATCTTAGTTTTTTGAATGTTGGGCTTTAAGCCAACTTTTTCACTCTCCTCTTTCACTTTCATCAAGAGGCTCTTTTGTTCCTCTTCACTTTCTGCCGTAAGGGTGGTGTCATCTGCATATCTGAGGTTATTGATATTTCTCCCAGCAATCTTGATTCCATCTTATGCTTCTTCCAGCCCAGCGTTTCTCATGATGTACTCTACGTAGGAGTTAAATAAGCAAGGTGACAATATACAGCCTTGACTATTTGGAACCAGTCTGTTGTTCATGTCCAGTTCTAACTGATTTTCCTGACCTGCATACAGATTTCTCAAGAGGCAGGTCAGGTGGTCTGGTATTCCCATCTCTTTCAAAATTGTCCACACTTTCTTGTGATCCACACAGTCAAAGGCTTTGACATAGTTAATAAACCAGAAATAGATGTTTTGCATATATGAAAAGACATTTATCTCGCTATTTGGATGCTTTTTGAGCACAAGTAAGATAGGATTGCTTACTTGGTATTAAAGAGCACAGAATTGGAAAGCAATGTGGATGAAGCTCAGCTCTACCACCTTATACCTGTGTGGCCTTGAACCCCTGAACAAACCTCTTTCTTTCCTAAGTCTTAATTTCTAGTAGCTGTTTCTTGTTTAATGCGGAAAAATAATATTATTTACCTCCCAAGGTTATCATGAAGAATATGAGATAATTTATCAAAGGTTTTAGTGAAATACCTACACACCCGTAAGTGCTCAATAAGACTTTGTTGAAAGAATGGAAAGGAAGAAGCTAGAGAAGAGGGAAGAAGGGAAAGGGAATTTGATTCTAAATTTAAGCATAACCAGAGAGAACTGAAGTTGAAGAAAGGATTGTTTGCACAGGGTGGAACATGAAGAAGCAATAGCCAAACACAAGATGACTTTTGCAAAAAACAGGCTATCTAAATATTTCATAGCCTCATAAAAGTTACATAACTCAACTGTGAAGTTTGCTGGACAAACTTATTTACCTTCTTTTTACATTATTTTCCTTTCATTTTTTCAATGTATATACATATTTTTTTTTTCTGTTAAGAAGCATATCTAGAAGATGCCAGTTAATCTTGAAGTTGCAAATAGCAAACCAGCGAGGGTTGGGCTAACTTTAGAAATGCACACCCTTAAAATGATGCTGATTTTTTTCCCTCTGGCTGGCAAAATTATAGTATGCGTCTGGCATTAGTTTCCTCCACCTCATTACAGACCAGTGCCAAAGGAATCCCCAAACATCCAGGTACTGTTTTACTTTGTTCTGAACGACAGTTAAAGCTTTGGTACCTCCTGTTTCTTTTCAACTGGATAGGATAGTCATTTCTGCCCAGCTCAAAGTTCATCTCCCTTGCAGGGGAAGGCGCATTCTGCCGTTAAATCTAAAACAGCCTTGACATGTTGTTTTAATACCTCACGGATGTGGAAAGTCTGCTGTGGCCTAATGTGAGACGTGGGAAAAGATGTGATCTGGATGTGTTCATACACTGGCACGACAAATCGCACTTTCTGTGGGTTGAACACAATATCTGATACCTAAATTAACTCTTACTACCCTTTTGTGTGCTGCTAAATTATGTTACCATTTTAAGTGGCAACAGTGGGCTTATAAACTATTTCTCTGACAGTCCTTCTCATACAGCTGAATTCTATAATGGAATTACAACCATAGGATAGTGCCTAAAGATCTAATTTAATAGAAAAAAATTCAGTATGGACACTTTAGCTTTTTAAGACATATTTTCTGATATTTATGGAGTGCTGTCGAAGATCCCCAATATGGTAACCACGGAGGACTCAGGAGATGGCAATACTATGCTTGATGCTTTACCCAATTATGTTTGGTCCTCAGGACAACCTTATTAAAGTGATATTATGATGAGAAAAGTGAGTCTGAGAGATGTAACTTACTTAAAATCATAAAGCCAAAAGTAATTCTAGGTATTAAATCCTCTCTGAATAAAAATATTTGAAGGATGCATTTATCCAATGATAATTTCATGAATTCTATACTTCACCAGAGAAGTTTAGGCATCTACACTGAACAAAGCATTGTGCCAGCGCTGGGACTACACCAGAAGAGACCAGAGACAGTCTTTGTACTCACGGAGTTTCCAATCAACCAGGGAGACAGACGCTTAAAAACTGCAGTTAATAAGACAAAGATATTCCATCTGCAAATGTTCACAGATTCCCCTCCCTTAAATAGTCTAATGGGAAAAAAGAGCTCATTTTCCCTTTCTGTGCTCACCCTCCCCTAAATAAAAGAAAGAGAATCTTGAGAAAGAAGAAGATCAGCCTATATAAAAACATATATATGTATAATTTTATTATCAAATATCATTACAAAATATACATATAAAAACATAAATGTACAGGTAAATAAAGAACACTAGATTGAACAACCATACACTTACCACTCTAGTCAAGAAATACCCTTCAAGATTCAATCTGCTCACTGCTGATGTGTCAAAGAAGTCAAAGTCAGCTGAAATTCTAAAATAATTTATAGAGTCATGTTGCTCACAAGTATGAATAACTGCTTATAACTGGGTATAAGTAATATATTTAACTTATTCCATTTAATCACAAACAGTATGATTATGAGTAACCAAAGCATGTCAATAACTTTTTGCTTAAGTTCTAACTGATTGAAACAAAACTTTATTTGGTGGTACAAATGTTGTGTTCTTATGAAGATTAAGACAAACATGGTAATTCACAAGGGATTCATGCAGAAAATCAAAGCAGGTCCAGGTAAGTGGCCAGTTTAGTGTTAGAAGTTCAGAGCAGCTAAAAGAAAAATTTTTTAGCCTAAGTTTATATAACTTAGTGGAAAAAAATACTGTTCTTAAATTCCAGCTGAACAGAAATCTATCCATTCACGGCATGGAGTAAGTTAGTTATTCAGTGACGATAGCCTATATATCTACAGCATTAAACAAAACATATGCTAAAACAGTTCATTCAAAATTAAAGAAAATATAGATGATTGTTTAGATGTTATTTTCAACAATTCACTCATAGGCATTTGAAATCTGTTTTATTTCTTGCCACAAAAAT
Source organism: Capricornis sumatraensis (assembly GCF_032405125.1). Classification (NCBI taxonomy): domain Eukaryota; kingdom Metazoa; phylum Chordata; class Mammalia; order Artiodactyla; family Bovidae; genus Capricornis; species Capricornis sumatraensis. The sequence goes on along the minus strand of NC_091072.1, from coordinate 62,884,037 downwards.
GTTATTGTTTTATGAATAAACAGTTTAATTTTAGACAAGCTCCTTTTCTCTAATTTATGGCAACTGGTTCAAAAAAAATTCCAAAGCAACTAGGGAGCTTGGTCACAGATGTCAGCACCCAGTGGTAGTAAAACTAAAGGGCTCTGACTTCAAAGAGTTAGGGGGGATTTGTCACAATGTAATAAAAAGAACAAATGTACAGACATCATAAGTGGCAGACAGGGCCAGAAACACAGAAATGAACACCATGGAGATAAGTCAATGTCTGCTGGGTGCTGTGTTTCTTAAGTTGTTTCACTCTTCAGCAACCATCCAGACACCCATATTTAGCTTCCTTTTCTGTGCCTGTGACCCCAAATTAACTTTATCTCCCATGACCTCCTCTCCTATCACCACACCACTCTACTTAGGTTTCCCTTTTGGCAAGCTGGAAAAGAAAGACTTTTATGATTGGAGAATTTTGGGGGTTGATTTGTACTTTGCAGTTAATAATGCATTCTTCCCGTATTTATCTAGGAGCTTAAAAAGTGTTCTTAGGTCTCTGTCCTTTGATGTTAGCCCCATCTTCGGATCAGCTCTTTCCACAACATGGCCCCAAGCAGGTATGGGTTGCATAGCCCTCGATAGCCACAAGCTCAAAAGGAGAATCCTCACTCTCCAGCATCTTTAACAATTCCTGGAAAATGATTCTGATTGGCTGAGACTGGTTTGACGGCCTGAAACCCAAGGCCAGGGAGGGAGGTCGGGCTTGCCTCAATTAGGGGCACCACAAGGGAGAGAAGGAACACTATCTGAAAGAAAAGAGTGAAGTAGTCTTTTATCAGAAGAGCAGTGGTACAATGCTCCAAAAAAGCGAAGTACAGGAGGCAGTTTGAAAGGAAACTAAGAGGACACTTGCAGTCCCCAAGTGACTCGGAGCTCAGGCAGACAATAGGAAGACACCAAGGTACCAAAAGATAGTGCTTGGTAACTGCCTTTTACCAGATGGCAATCCTTGGGATAAAGAGTAATGAAGTAACCAGAATGTTAATGATAACAGGAAGCTACCAGTGTCCTTAAAGCAGCTGGGAGAAGGTAATGCTACTGGAGCCGAGAAACTGCTTAATTAGACAGGAACTGAGACTCACAGGAAAAGCAGCCATGTGGCAAGGGCTAGTGTCATGAAGGAGGAGGTGCAGTCACACTGGGATGCCTCCTTTACTGGAGAGAGCAGGACAGATGTACAAGGGTCTCTCTTGCTTTCCCCCTCCAGCCTCCCTTCAGTGTATCCCATTGGCTGCATGGAGTCAGAAGTAATCAACAAATGCATAAATTCATGTCCTCTGGAAAGGAGATGTCAAGATGGATTTAGAAGTTCAGTTGATTTGACTGAGCACCGATGAAAAATAAAGGGAAGGAACAGTAGAGAAAGCCTGCAGACTCAGAAGTACAATGGGACCTGTGAAAAGAGAGGAGGCAGATCAAAGCACTGGGTACTAAGGGTCTCAGACTGTCAGAGAGTCTTGAGAAAGACTCAACCAGTCTAACAATTTGCTGCTACTGCTACTAAGTAGCTTCAGTCGTGTCTGACTCTGTGCAGCCCCATAGATGGCAGCCTACCAGGCTCCTCTGTCCCTGGGATTCTCCAGGCAAGAACACTGGAGTGGGCTGCCATTTCCTTCGCCAATTCATGAAAGTGAAAAGTGAAAGTGAAGTCACTCAGTCTTGTCCAACTCTTAGCGACCTCATGGACTGCAGCCTACCTCCATCACATAAATTCTCCAGAGGGGAATCTTCTGTCCTGACCATGCTCACTCACTGACTGCAGGCTGCCTGTGGAACAAGGAGCCTTGGCTCCAAAGTTGAGGTAGATCCTAAAGGCCCCACTGCTGGTCGCACTCAGCTTCCCAAACTCTCTACGGCATGTTTTCTCGTGAAGGGAGTCAAGGACATATTATCCTCCAAGGCTGCTTCAGTGAGGGAGTTTGGGAAATCTAGATTGCTATGTTCAACCTCTGAAACAGAGCAGAACTGGAGGAGAAAGGGGAACAGATCAAGAGGCAAATGGGCTAGTGACTGGCACACGGGCAAAGAAAGTATTCATTGGAGTAACTACATTCAATAGTTGTAGTATATAATGTTTTACTGTGTCTAGATTTGGGAGCACTGCTTTAAGATTAAAATTGTCTAATTACTCTTCTTAAGAAATCAACTCTTCATCAGATAAAACAAATTTCATGTTTAAGAATGTTAAGAATACTATGAACAAATCGAAAACAGAAAGTTGACCAATGGACAAAGACTGCAGAGCTGGAGCAACCCCACACCCACGTTCAGCATCTTTCTTTTGTAGATGTTAGAACTTCAAAGAGGTTGAGTCCGATGCTTCAATTCAGAAAACTAGTCTGTGACACAGAGAAGGAAATGGCAGCCCCCTCCAGTGTTCTTGCCTGGAGAATCCCAGGGACAGAGGAGCCTGGTGGGCTGCCGTCTATGGGGTCGCACCAAGTCGGACACGACTAAAGCGACTTAGTAGCAGCAGCAGCAGTCTGTGACAGAATCAAGACTAGAATCTTTTTTTTTTTTTACTTTTGCAAGATGCTCACATCAAGGATCTAATAACCTTTAGCTTAATTTAAAATGCATGATAGTTCTACATAACAAAAGCTAGGCAACTTTGTATTTTACGTATACTTCCATGTGAGGAGGGCAAAAGAAACAGAACCTGATGGGCAGTTTATTCCTTAAGCTGACTTTATTAAAAGTAAAATTCAAAACAACCAGTCCCCCAAATAAATGAACAGTTCTACTTTACTCCTTTAGCACATTTAATAAATCCCTAATAATTTACAAGTTGTTAGGATGAAATAAATCAACCTAGGCCTAATCTATACTAATTGATTTATAAGTTTTTTAACAGTTGTTTATAAATCTATAAATATACTTTGAGTAATTTTCTCACTAAGAAGAGTGGCATAACAATGGCATATTAAAAGGTCTCAAGTTGAGAGTAATGTGTATAAATAGTTATAATAAAACTTCAAGTTAATTATCTCAGTTGGGATGGTAGTACCATCCAATTATAGCCTCTTGAAGATTTCTGAATATATGTTATGTTACTTATCCTTTGCTGGATAAGCACAGTTGTTTTATTACTGTTTATCTGTTATAAGATGCTGGATTGTAAAATGTCAATAGTGTAATGTATTTGCTCACAAATAGTTACATCCTGGAATTTTGCATTTTAATCACTTAGTCCACTTAGGACAGACTACAGGGCATTATTTAAAGATATCTTAGAGAAACTGCCTCCAGAAGATACTCAAACACACACATGCATTATCTGTGCATGCGTTATGGCTATCTGCAAAATAAGGCTAGACGTTGTTGAAATCCTGGTGCACTAAATTTTGCTACAAAAGGCATACAAGGACATAAAAGTTTAAAGTTAGAGAACTAAGAGATTGGGTCATGTCTCTAGAGCAGTGTTATTTTAACTTTATTTTTTGAAGGGTAACTTACAGAACGTGCTGAGTGGCATACTTAAGACTTTCAGGGAAATTGAAAGGACATGACAGAAAAATGTAGACATAGTTTCAAGTCCTTGAGAAATTAAATAAGAATTTTGCAATAGTCACTGCAACCTCATAAAAAAATTTACTGATTATCAATTTTTGAAAGTATTTTTATAGCCTCTACATCTGAGCAAAAGCACACAGACAGACTACAGTCACAGTTTCTGTATCTGCAAGGCTGATGAAAAATTAAAAACACTGCACATTTCTTTAAAAACAAGTTCAGACTGAACTAATATTTAGAATAACAGCCATAGTAATCACATGATGAAATGTTAAATAAGACTGAAAATTCATTTTATGTGCACGGTTTTATAGTATCTTTCAAATGTATACTTCCATAATGTGTACTTTCAACTAAGATCTAAAGTATCTGAAAGTTAAAAACATCTTTGATGTAGATGTACCAAGATACAACTGTATTGTGATATTTTGCCAGAAACATTCAGGTGATCTTAAATGTATTGTCAGCATACAGCTTGTCAGCATAGAGTGTTTTATTTCAAAAATGATAGGTAAAATTATGGACATCTTGTAGGTTTCTCCCTGAATCATATTTAAAGGGGAAAAAAAAGCCTTCAGTGATTTCTAAGTCATGAATAATTTCTTCCCAATAGTCTAATAGGGAAAATGTGTAATAGAGTTTTAAATTCCACACTGGGCTCTAGATAGCTCTCCTAAATTTCCTACAAGTCAATATAATAGAGTTTTTGCTGTCCTAATGTTTGAAAATCTGAAATATATTTTCATTTCCCTAAGATTCTGTTCTTAAAAAACTCATCATTTCCTTCCAATTTATAATTTGATTTAATCTTTTCTAGATAAGGGTTGCAACTGAGTTGTGATGTGACAGTGTTAGCGCATTTCCACCCCTTGATGGTTTGTATTTTGTGTCATTGAATATATATGTTCTCCTTTTTTGATTGAATATACGCGTTGGGTATGCCAGGGGGGTGTTAATTATGTTCTATTCCTTCCCTCTCAGTTCCTTCACATCATCCCTTAGGCAGAAAAGTGTTACTGTGACAGATCAGGTTTAAGGGCATCTTATTTTTTGCTGTATCTAAAGAGCTAGGGGTGGATAATCAGTCACCATGTCAAGTTCAATGTTAGCAACTGAAACAACAGCGTGTAGACATGAAGTCTTCAGATGGTCTCATGAGGTAAATAAAAAGATAACTTTCGATAAGCTGTTTCCCTAGAACTTCCCATATCCTCTCCACTCATGCACTTCAAGAGTTCATAGGCAGGATAGTTGTAATCATTAGGATAATTTCAGTTACAATGCACTAATTAAAAAATTCCCCAAATATCTGTGGTTTAAACAATAAAGACATGTTTCTTATTCATGCCCCACCCAGGTTATTGGGGGGAAGAAGTAAATGGCAATAAGAGAACCACTCAGAGTACATGACCATGATGTTTAGCTACTAACTATACATGCTGGTATGCAGAATAGCTTATACTTTAATATGACTATTAATTCTACACTTAAAAGTCAACATGATAGTAGAGATAAAATGGGTAAAAAGTCATGAAGCTGTTAAAGGCAGTGTTTAATAATATCAACCATGAAGTATAAAGATATTTTTGGTGTTCTCCAATAGAAAATCATAAATTTGGTGAAAATCAAACTGGAAGTTAGACTTTATTACAAAAGAAGTTGAGATATAATCCAACCACTAGCTCTGGGCCAACAGAAAATAAGGACAGGTGTCAGAGGATACTCAGCAAATTTCATAAAGCAGGAAGGCTCCATATATTCAGATGATAAGATCAATACTGGCTAATGGGTACTTTGATACCAACATGTTGAAGAGTTGGGCATATTAAACAATTTTAATAAGAGTTTGATGACATTTGGTTATTATTGAATATACATTTGTTTACTGTCTTTGTCTGAATTTTTCAATAAGGAGTTCATTATCTGAGCCACAGTCAGCTCCCAGTCTTGTTTTTGCTGACTGTATAGAGCTTTTCTATACAATTTGATTTTGATTTGATTTTGGTATTGACCATCTGGTGATGTCCATGTATACAGTCTTCTATCGTGTTTTTGGAAGAGGGTGTTTGTTATGACCAGTGTATTCTCTTGACAAAACTCTGTTAGCCTTTGACCTGCTTCACTTTGTACTGCAAAGCCAAAGTTGCCTGTTACTCCAGGTATCTTTCAGAGAAGGCAATGGCACCCCACTCCAGTACTCTTGCCTGGAAAATCCCATGGACGGAGGAGCCTGGTAGGCTGCAGTCCATGGGGTCGTGAAGAGTCAGATATGTCTGAGCGACTTCACTTTCACTTTTCACTTTCATGCATTGGAGAAGGAAATGGCATCCCACTCCAGTGTTCTTGCCTGGAGAATCCCATGGACGAGGGAGCCTCGTGGGCTGCCGTCTATGGGGTCTCACAGAGTCGGACATGACTGAAGTGAGTTAGCAGCCAGGTATCTTTGACTTCCTACTTTTGCATTCCAGCCCCCTATGATGAAAAGGACATGTTTTGGGGATGTTAGTTCTAGAAGGTCTTGTAGGTCTTCATAGAACTGTTCAGCTTCAGCTTCTTCAGCATTACTGGTCAGGGAATAGACTTGGATTACTGTGATATTGAATGGTTTGCCTTGGAAATGAACAGAGATCATTCTGTCATTTCTGAGATTGCATTCAAGTACTGTATTTTGGACTTTGTTTACTATGATGGCTACTCCATTTCTTTAAGGTATTCTTGCCCACAGTAGTAGATATAATGGTCATCTGAGTTAAATTCGTTCATTCCAGTCCATTTTAGTTCACTGATTCCTAAAATGTCAATGTGCGCTCTTGCCATCTCTTTACCAATTTAATTTGCCTTGATTCATGGACCTAACATTCCAGATTCCTATGCAATATTGCTATTTATAGCATCGGACTTGACTTCCATTACCAGTCACATCCACAACTGTGTGTAGTTTTTGCTTTGGCTCCATCACTTCATTCTTTCTGGAGTTGTTTTCTCCACTGATCTCCCATAGCATACTGGGCACCTACCAACCTGGGGAGTTCATCTTTCAGTGTCCTATCCTTTTGCCTTTTCATGCTGTTCATGGGGTTTTCAAGGCAAGAATACTGAAGTAGTTTGCCATTCCCTTCTCCAGTGGACGACGTTTTGTCAGAACTCACCACCAGGAAAACCACTAGACCACTCAGGAATGACCTAAACCAAATCCCTTAAAATTATACAATGGAAGTGAGAAATAGATTCAAGGGTTTAGATCTGATAGAGTGCCTGATGAACTATGGATGGAGGTTCATGACACTGTACAGGAGGCAGTGATCAAGACCATTCTGAAGAAAAAGAAAACTAAAAAGGCAAAATGGTTGTCTGAGGAGGCTTTACAAATAGCTGAGAAAAGAAGAGAAGCTAAACGCAAAGGACAAAAGGAAAGATATACCCATTTGAATGCAGAGTTCCAAAGAAGAGCAAGGAGAGATAAGAAAGCCTTCCTCAGTGATCAGTACAAAGAAATAGAGGAAAAAATAGAATAGGAAATACTAGAGATCTCTTAAAGAAAATTACAGATACCAAGGGAATGTTTCATGCAAAGATGGGCACAATAAAGGACAGAAATGGTATGGATCTAATAGAAGCAGAAGATATTAAGAAGAGGTGCAAGAATACACAAAACTATACAAAAAAGATCTTCATGACCCAGATAACCATGATAATGTGATCACTCACCTAGAGCCAGACATCCTGGAATGCGAAATCAAGTGAGCCTTAGAAGGCATCACTATGAACAAAACCAGTGGAGGTGATGGAATTCCAGTTGAGCTGTTTCAAATCCTAAAAGATGATGCTGTGCAAGTGCTTCACTCAATATGCCAGCAGATTTGGAAAACTCAGCAGTGGCCACAGGACTGGAAAAGGTCAGTTTTCATTCCAATCCCAAAGAATGTTCAATCTACCACACAATTGTGCTCATCTCAATGCTAGAAAAGTAAAGCTCAAAATTCTCCAAGCCAGGCTTCAGTAGTATGTGAACCATGAACTTCCAGATGTTCAAGCTGGATTTAGAAAAGGCAGAAGAATCAGAGATCATATTTCCAACATCCGTTGGATCATCAAAAAAGCAAGAGCATTCCTGAAAAACATCTACTTCTGCTTTGTTGACTACGCCAAAGCCTTTGTGTGGATCACAACAAACTGGGGGAAATTCTTCAAGAGATGGGAATACCAGACCACCTGACCTGCAGGCTCCACTGTCCATGGGATTCTCCAGGCAAGAATACTGGAGTGGGTTGCCATATCCTTGTAGCAAAATGTCAATAGGGGCTTCCCAGGAGGGGCAATGGTAGAGAATCTGCCTGCTAACACAGGAGAATCAAGAGATGTGTGTTCAATTCCTGGGTCAGAAGATCCCCTGGAGTAGGAAATGGCAAACCACTCCAATGGTCTTGCCTGGAAAATCCCATGGACAGAGAAACCTTGGTGGGCTACAGACCACAGGGTCACAAAGGGGTCGCAAAGAGTTGGATACAACTAAGCAACTGGGCATACACAAACACACAAAATGTCAATAATTCCAATTCCATATTGTTTATTCCATCACAGTAATTTGCTGTCTTTGTAAAATCACAATTTAACAAATCCCATCCATGTATTCTCACACATTATGTTTTGGATCATTTGGACCCAAATTTAAAATGAGTCAAAGTCTGAAGCTCAGAAGATGATGACAAAAATAAAGCGAGAGACCCAGGTCCTGCCCCTAAGAAATGACGAATTCTCAAAAGGAAATTACTGTGAATCCATGACAAAGCTGAGCCCTAGACATCAGGCTCACAGTTTTAGCAAAGATTGCTTGCTCAAGCTTGGCTTGAGAGCAGTCTCCCTTTAAGAAGCAGTGCAGGTATGACAGTAAAGATCTGTAATTAAGTTAAGAGCTGCAGATAAGGGTCCTTCTCCTATTTTTATGGGCACCACATAAGCCTCAAGGACCCTCATGTGTCTTTAGAGAGCGGAGATTCCTCTTTTCAATGATATATGAGTTTGAACCTCCTAACTTCCCAGCAAGAGTTGAGATCCCAGTGTCAAATTTCACTTAATAAAAGGAAATGTGATTGCTTAGCCTGAAAAGGAGTCATTTGTTTTTATTTCAAATATATCTGACATATAACATTGTATAAATTTAAGGTGTATAATATAATTTGTTCTATATTGCAATATGATTGTCATTGTAGCAAAATTAATACCTCTGCTACATAATTATTCTAAAAAAAAAAAAAAAAAAAAACAAGGAAGGTGAGGTCTCTGTCTGCTATCTAGTTTTGTCATCCTACCTGCAAAGTTGCTCTTCCCTGATTTGGAATACTAAGGTGAACTGTTAGAGCCTTACATCTTTAAATACTTTCCCGAATGATTTTCATTTCTCATGAAGATTTTCCACCTGTTAATTTGTCTTACATGTTATTACTTCCTCCAGACTAATAAGAACATAAGTAAAGCTAGACATTTCAAGATACAAATTAAAAAAATATAAAAGGAAATGTGACATTCCTTATATACTTCATGGAGAAAGTTTTAGCTGATTTTTTATCTAGATATTCATTCATTCAAAAGCATCCATACTTACTACATATTAGGCATACTATTTGGTGCTAGATACACTGGGGAAAAGAGGATTGGGTTTAGGACATGTTGTTAAGAACGAAATCCTTATAAGAAAATGTTCAACTATAAGGGTGATATTGTGACACACTAGCTGAGAACTTAAAACAAGTTTTCTTCCTGGAGGCCTAAATCTGAGAGCCTTGACATAAATGTGATATTTACAGCAATGAGTCTTGATAAGATCACTAAGAAAGAAGGTATAGAGGAGGAGAAAAGGAGAATATTTGGAATGTCAACAAATCACATGCAAACCTATTTTAATCTGAATTCCCAGGGAAAGAGAATATAATTCGGGGGTCTGTTATAATTCATTTTTATATAGTTCTGATAAATTAAACCAAAAAATTTAGAATAAAATAGAAGAGATCGTCTACTATTAAGCTTGGCCAAAAGGTTTATTTAAATGATAAATAGTTCTTTTTCCATGGATGTCAATATCATTAACAAAATTCCAAAAGATTTTCTAGGAGTCAGTGCATTTAAGAAGTAACCTGATTAGCTTTCCCACTGGGGAGTAAACGAAACCTTACCATGACAATTGATTCAAATCGATTATGACTTTCTTGTGAGTTATTAAATAAGGGGCTAAATTAAATTTTCCTTCCCATATTAAGAGTAGAAGCTATGTTTTCTCTGGAAGGTTATTAAGCTAAAGGGAAGATTTTATTTTCAGAGTAGAAGCAAATCAGATTATTATAAGAGACTTCCTAAGGCCAAAAGAGTTTATTTAGGAAGTTAAAGTATCTTTGCTGGGTATAAATATTATTATAGTAATTACTATCTTCAAGTATTTATTGTTAATGAAAACTTTTTCAAGTTCCTCAAGGGTCCTTCCAAACAGAGCTGTACATCTATTTTCAAGGAAGTATCAGGCAGATAATTTCAGATACTCTCAAACAATGGAGCCAGGAAATGTCTCAGGGTGAAAAGCCTCCCACTACATGTGTCCTATTAAAATCCAATTATGCACAGAGAAAGGACTAAGAAACACAATAAACTGGGGCACATATGTTTAGCATAACATATACCTTACAAATAGGCCTAAATATCACATACTAGTTACAGCATCCAAGCGTTTTTCTCAGAAATCTGAAGAAAAGCATTCAATGAAAGTTAAAACAATAAAAGAAAAAAAAAAGCAGTAGAGTATTAGAAAATGGATTCTAATTCATGAAGTGTAAGATCAGCAACATTTTAACTGATAATTTTCCCATAACATGACCTTATCTTATATAATCATATAATACATATTCTACCTAAACTGCCATACAGATATGATAACCATTTAGACATTGTAAACAGTCTTAAACTATATCTTTGCAAAAGTCCAACACTCTAGAAAACAATATATCAGAATATATGAGTGTTAACAAAGAGCCATTTTTTAAAGGACTATTTGTGGGTGGATCATTTCAGTGGAATCTTATTTCTTCAATTGGCTTGTTTTTTTTCTTTTAAGACAATGAAAGGTTTAACCTACAGACAAAATTAAGATAACTCAGCTAATAAACCATTAGGCTCTCTATGTAAAGTAACACTGTGATGAGAGAAAGAGAGCCTTTCATGTGGCAAATGCCACTTTGATTTTAAAAACACGGTTAAACGCCAAAGACAGACTGTTGAATGTTCTAGAAAACCCACCTCAGACTTCATACCAAGATGTCAACAAAAGGCTTATCAGAAGTCTAAGCATAATAGATGCCTGTGCTGAAGTCCACGGTCAGGTCCTCCTTGGTTCTCCCTCAGCCTGTTGCACCAGGTTCTTAAAGGAGCATTTCATTTTCTCATGAGAATCTGCTCATGGTCCAAAGTCTTGAATCCTTTGATTGTCCTCTTGTGTTTAATCAGGTGGTCCCACCAAGAAAGATGATGCCCCACACCTTTCCTTGATAATTTGCCAGCTTTCTGCACAAAGAATAAATGTCCCATGTCCCTCACTGGTGGCAATCCCTTTTTCGATGCTTTCAGAAATAACATCATAGCACTTGTTGAAAACCTCCCGTGTGCCAGGCACTCTGTTAGCTATGAGTGTTAAATACTCTTTCTAATTGACAAATGTCTTTGTAGGGAAATTACTACAGTCCTTATTTCACAGGAAAAGAAAGCTAAGTCATGAGGTTATGAGTCATGATTATTAAGCACTAACTTTCTGCCCGAAGTTACTTGGTTAGTTAAGAGTGGAGAAATATTCAGAACAGAAGCCTGCCTCCAAATCCCAGCCATTTACCTCTGCAGTCAGCCTAGATGGTCACTGTAAGAGCTCTCTAGGCAGAAACTAAACTTGATCTTTCTGTTCTCTAGCATTTGGCATAACTAGCATTGCACAGAGCAGCATGTTGGTAAGTGGTTGAATGTCTGGGACTCTCTTTTTATCCTCTTTCTACTAATTAACATGGTATAGTGAGAGATAAAAACCATTTTAATAAGCAGTTCATTTCTCCATGGCTGGATATTTGAAATCTTTGAAGGTCTAAGTTTTGGAAATAGATAATTATCAAGAATTACAAGTGGCTCTGTTCATTAGTTTGTAGCTGAGTAAGTCTCTCTATCTGATAGGAAGAATGGTATAGCCAATGACTTGGGTTTGGATTTTGGTCTTATTGGAGTTGAGATTGTGACAACCAGCAGAATTCATCCACTGGAGTGGGTATAGAAGGCTTCATTGTCTTCCCAGATGGTAGAAGTCATAGGGTAAAAAATGTTTCAATGAACTTTCAGTTCAGTTCAGTCACTCAGTCACGTTAGACTCTGCGACCCCATGAATTGCAGCACGCCAGGCCTCTCTGTCCATCACCAACTCCCGGAGTTCACTCAGACTCACGTCCATCGAGTCAGTGATGCCATCCAGCCATCTCATCCTCTTGTCCCCTTCTCCGCCTGCCCCCAATCCCTCCCAGCATCAGGGTCTCTTCCAATGAGTCAACTCTTCACATGAGGTGGCCAAAGTATTGGAGTTTCAGCTTTAACATCATTCCTTCCAAAGAAATCCCAGGGCTGATCTCCTTCAGAATGGACTGGTTGGATCTCCTTGCAGTCCAAGGGACTCTCAAGAGTCTTCTCCAACACCCCAGTTCAAAAGCATCAATTCTTCAGTGCTCAGCCTTCTTCACACTCCAACTCTCACATCCATACATGACCACTGGAAAAACCATAGCCTTGACTAGACGGACCTTAGTCAACAAAGTAATGTCTCTGCTTTTGAATATGCTATCTAGTTTGGTCATAACTTTTCTTCCAAGGAGTAAGCGTCTTTTAATTTCATGGCTGCAGTCACCATCTGCAGTGATTTTGGAGCCCCCCAAAAATAAAGTCTGACACTGTTTCCCCATCTATTTCCCATGAAGTGATGGGACCAGATGCCATAATCTTAGTTTTCTGAATGTTGAGCTTGAAGCCAACTTTTTCACTCTCCTCTGTCATTTTCATCAAGAGGCTTTTTAGTTCCTCTTCACTTTCTGCCATAAGGGTGGTGTCATCTGCATATGTGAAGTTATTGATATTTCTCCCGGCAATCTTGATTCCAGCTTGTGTTTCTTCCAGTCCAGCGTTTCTTATGATGTACTCTGCATATAAGTTAAATAAGCAAGGTGACAATATACAGCCTTTACCAGGCAACAAATAATAACCTTAATAATAACCTTAAATTCCTTAATTTGGCAGTCAGGACCTTTAATGATTGGACCTGTTCATCTCTCTAGCTACTGTGCCCATTCCTTACACTCTAAGCTCTAACCATCATGAACAACTGCATTTACATTCCTCCGAATAAGCCAAGCTCTCTCTCAGTTCAGGGGTTTGGACATGCAATTGTAAATGACCCTGATGCTGTGAAAGATTGAAGACAAAAGGGAAAGGGGGTGGCAGAGGATGAGAGGGTTAGATAGTATCACTGACTCAAAGGACATGAGTTTGCTCAAACTCCGGGAGATAGTGGAGAACAGGGAAGCCTGGTATGCTCCAGTTCATGGGGTTGCAAAGAGTTGAACAAGATGTAGCAACTGAACATTTCTCTGCCAATCAAGCAACCTACCCAGCTCTCATTTCTCCATACTATCTCCCATCTCAGGAATGTTTATATGTAACCAAGTTCAGATCAGTCCAAATGTCATCTCCTTCAGGAAGTATTTCTGCCCCTTGAAAATCCCCTAGTACTTCGTGTTTCTCCTTGTCATGACACTTATTAACTGTACTGTTCTTTCACTGAATTTCTCCCTTACCCACTAGACTGTCAATACATTGACTAACTTCTACATTATTGGTTACTGTGGTTATCAATTTATGTGCTCATTTAGCTAGGTCACAGTGCCTGGATATTTGGTTAAATGCTATTGTAAATGTTTCTGTCAAGATATATTTTAGATGAGATTAACATTTGATTTTGTGAGAGTTGGACCATCAAGAAAGCTGAGCACTGAAGAACTGATGCTTTTGAACTGTGGTGTTGAATAAGACTCTTGAGAGTCCTTTTGACTACAAGGAGATCAAACCAGCCAATCTTAAAGGAAATCAGTCTTGAATATTTACTAGAAGGACTAATGCTGAAGCTGAAAGTCCAATTTTGGCCACCTGATGCAAAGAACTGACTTATTGGAAAAGACCCTGATGGTGGGAAACACTGAAGGCTGGAGAAGGGGACGACAGAAGATGAGATGGTTGAAACATGATGTACTCGATGGACGTGAGTTTAAGCAAGCTCTGGGAGTTAGTCAGGGACCGGAAAGCCTTGGCATGCTGCAGTCCATGGGGTCTCAAAGAGTCAGACATGACTGAGCGACTGAACTGAAAATAGATTATCCTCTGTAACGTGAATGGGCCTCATTTAATCATTTGAAAGCCTTAATAGAAAAACACTGACCTTCTGGAGGAAGAGGGAATTTGGCCAGTAGACTGCCTTTGTAGTGGAACTGTGTCTGTTCCATGGGTCTCCAGCCTGCAGGCCTATCCTGATGATTTTGGACTTGGCAGCCACCATCATTACATTAGCCAATTCCTAAAATTCTCCCTCTCTCCCTCTCTGGAGAACTCTGCCTAATATAATCATCATTTTATCTCAGGCACTGAGCATAGTGCTTGGAATATAGACCAGATCAAATAAAATTGGATTAGGTTGAATTGATCTGACTTGTAGGGAAGAAAACTACTGTGGAGTTAATGTCCAGACTTCTCTCCTAAGAGTCACAGACCTGCAGAGGTCAAACTCCTATACACAACAGTTGGTTTTGCTAAACTGAGAGTTCCTTTTTTCCTGATCCAGTGCAAAGAACAGAGGAAATGGAGGATAATACAATCCCTCATCCATTAATATTTTAGATCCTGAACTACATATAATTGGCACTCTGACTCACCCTACTTTTAGCATTCATGTTAGTGCTTATCTAACAGTCTTAAATGCAAAATTCATAGTCTGGCAGAGAAAGACAGGTGTCTGATCTCTGTGGGATTATCCCAGGTTTCTCAAGTCACTAGGGAGGAGATTTTATTTTTTTAGCCTCCAAAATCACTGCAGATGGTGACTGCAACCATGAAATTAAGAAATGCTTGCTCCTTGGAAGAAAAGATATGACCAACCTAGACAGCACATTAAAAAGTAGAGCCAACAAAAGTCTGTCTAGTCAAAGCTACAGTTTTTCCAGTAGCCGTGTATTTATGTGAGAGTAGGACTATAAAGAAAACTGAGTGCCAAAGAACTGATGCTTTTGGACTGTGGTGTTGGAGAAGACTCTTGAGAGTCCCTTGGGCTGCAATGAGATCAAACCAGTCAATCCTAAAGGAAATCAGTCCTGAATATTCATTGGAAAGACTGATGCTGAAGCTGAAACTCCAATACTTTGGCCACCTGCTGCTAAGAATTGATTCTTGGAAAAGACCCTGATGCTGGAAAAGATTCAAGGCAGAAGGAGAAGGGGATGGCAAGTATGAGATGATTGGATGGCATCACCAACTCAATAGACATGCATTTGAACAAGCTCTGGGAGTTGGTGATAGACAGGGAAGCTTGGTGTGCTGCAGTCCATGGGGTCTCAAAGAGTCGGACACAGCTGAGTGGTTGAACTGACTGAGGAAGGAGACACTCTCAGAAAGAAAACTCAAACTTTCTCTCTCCTAATATTCTCTTTATGGTGATTTAAATTCTATCACTCAGGCTGGAATTACAAAGACTTCAGACTTAGAATTCCTGGATTATTTGACAACCTGGGTTCTTAAATGTTCATTGTGAATGAGGAGATGATTATAGAAAATGACCTAATAGAAGACTGTCTTGTTAGTCAGTCAAGTTAACCTTCTCACTTAGAACAGCCTGGGGATTTACCAAATCATGGAAATGCTTGGATGGGTATGAAAAAAGGATTCTGACTAGGGTTTAGGATTTACGATAGTCAGTTCATGACTCCTGGAGACAGTAACTTGTATTTTGTGTACAGAGAAAAGAATAGTGAGGTCATAGGGCCAAGGTTTCAACTTGTCTCTTTAAATCTGAATTGTCCAGATTTTCACTGTTTTTTAATAATTCCTCTGCTTTTCTTCCTGGAAAAAAGTCAAATAATGCAAGCAAAAATTTACTAAGCTATCAACAAATAACAACACTGACAGCATCAGAGAATAAGAGATGAAAGGTGAAGTGAAATGAAAATTTGTGAATCTGCAAACTGGATAATTCATTCTAAATCTAAAGTCAACATCATTTTTTCTAATAAGCAGTTTATTGGTTATATAGTTTTATTTCTACTCTAGCCTTTAAAAAGTTTTATTCTGTTATACTTGTAAAATCTTAATTTGTCTCCAAGTTTCCTTTTAATGTTACTTTGAAAGGTTTTTCTAAAAGGTCTTATGAATAAGTAAATATATGTTTGGGAAAACATATTTCCCAAACATGTAACAGACACAGTGACATCTTTCCTGTGTGTACTTAGTTCTGCTGCAGGTATGTTCTTGTGGGTCCCCAGACCCAATTCCAATGTGTGTGGGAGCAGTGCCAGGTGGGGGTTCCTACACCAACAATGTGCCTGAGAATTCAACTCAGTTCTAACACTATCTAGACTTCCCTGTAGCTCAAACGGTAAAGAATCCACCTGAGAGGCAGGAGACCAGGGTTCAATCCCTGGGTTTGGAAGTTCCTCTGGAGAAGGGAATGGCAATCCACTGCAGTATTCTTGCCTGGAGAATTCCATGAACAGAGAAGCCTGGCGGGCTACAGTCCATGAGGTTGCAAAGAGTCGGACATGACTGAGTGACTAACACAGTGCATACAGTCTGACACTATCTACCCAGAGATAGTATCAGATTCCACAGATTGAGGGTTCAATCCCACAATACTGTGCCCACATCCCCACTCCCAACACACACACACACACACACACACACACACACACACACACACACACACGACATCAACTGTGTCTTCAGCCACTCTGACCAACTGGTTATACACAAACACTAATATATATATAAAATAGATAATAAAAACCTACTGTATATCACAGGGAACTCTATCCAATACTTTGTAATAGTCTGTATAGAAAAGAACCTGAAAAAGACTGGATATATATATATAACTGATTCACTTGGCTGTGCACTTGAAACTAACACAATGCTCACTCAACTATACTCCAATAAATTTTCTTAAAAGAATGTAAGCAAATTAGTCCTATCGATAAATTTTATAGTAATAACACAATCCTTGTACAATTTGCTACATAAAATTTTGTTATGAGTCATAAGTAACTGAAATTTTAAGAATGCTTCTGTAATTTATTTTCTTTTCTAACTGAAATCTTTTCCCTAGCTGCTCAGAGTGGGTTGGTGGAAAGTAAATTAAAATTTAATAGAGTGGGTTGGTTGGAAGGCTTGGCCTGGTGTGTTGCAGTCCATGGGGTCATGAAGAGTCAGACATGACTAGGCGACTGAACAGCAACAAAGGTAAAAGTATCTTCCAGATGTTTAGCTCTGCCCTCATACATCCGGCTGTCTGCTTGATACCTCCACTGGGATAGGCAACTCAAACAATCTTTCTAAATCTAAGCTCCTGACTCTTCTTACCTCCCAACCCACTCCTCCCCAACCTGCTCCACTTCTGAAAATGGTACTACAATCCTATCTCTCCAAGTTAGAGGTTTCTATGATGCTTTCCTTGGACCTGAGGTGTTTGTGTTTTAAATCCAGGTTGTGATCAACTGCTACAAATAAGGGGTTGCCATGATCTCCTTCTTGCATTCAATTAATTTGCTACAATGACTTACAGAACTCAGAGAAACATTTTACTTAGTAGATTATTGATTCACAATTGATTAAATCATTTTCTCTTGGCAACTGATTCAACCTCCAGCCCCTCCACTCTCCTCAGGATCTGGGAGTGGGTCTAAAAGTTTCAACCCTCTAATTACAGGGTTAGTTTTCCTGGCAACCAGCCCTCATCTTTAGATGCAGTCCCAAAGTCAATCATTAACCTAGAACACCTTTATCTCTTATCACTTTAGAAATTCCAAGGGTTTCAGGAGCTCTGTGCCAATGAGAGGAAGACAAAATACACACTGCTTATTATAAATTCACAAGATTACATACGATAAAGCATATTTTAAACATGATTTGAGTTGTGTGTCAAAAAAATGGGTCAGTCTCCCCAACATTATATAATGTCCCAAGCCAGTTAACCATGTGGTATCCAACAAACAAAGCAGAAAGCAGTTTACTTAAAAACCCCAAGAAAACCCAGTGCATTCTGTATTAACTTTAATTTCCCATGCATTCCTCAGCTTCACAGTTATTTATAGACCTTTTCCCAGAAAAATTTGTAGTTTAAGTGGATAAACTTTAAAACTACAGGATATGGCTTCACCGTGAATTCCTTTTCTTATTCATTTGATTGAAAGGGGGTTATGAAAAAAATAATGAAGATAACCTTTGAGCAGGAGGCTGTGATCCTCACTGATTAAAGATTATAGAAATAAATTTTATATAGCACTTTACAACCTAAATTATGCTTTTGCATATACTACCACAATCATGCTCAGAATCAATGCCAGCATTTAGTGATGATCAAGAAGAGAATCTGTCTTATTAAAACAAACTCCAATCCACCAAGAGTTCAGCAGAGAAGAATTCAGAGAAATCTTGTGATTGGAAGAAATAACCAAAAAATAGTCCCTTCTTTCCCCTGAAGAACTTTTTTTTTTTTTTTTTTTTTTTCAGTTGGATTTCCATTTGGCTCCTAGGGCAGAAGGTGGAGGGATTACATAAATTCCTGAGAACATCTTCCCTCTGCATCCTTACAGCCTTGCTCATTGTGGCATGGCTAAACTGGAATAATCCTGTCTAAATGAGCTCTGCAATTAAATTTTAAAGAAAAAGAAAAACAGATCTGGCATAAAAGCCACCACAGTCCACAGCTCATTTTCAAATCTTTATCTGGTGCTAAAAGTACTAAAGCAAACAATATAACAACCCAAAATGACCTTTACAGAGCTCTTCTTTTTTTAATTTATTTAATTGGAGGCTAATTACTTTACAATATTGTAGCAGTTTTTGCCATACATTGATATGAATCGGCCATCAGTTTACACGTGTTCCCCATCCTGAACCCCCACCCTCTTCCCTCCCCATCTCATCCCTCTGGGTCATCCCAGTGCACCAGCCCCGAGCACCTTGTCTCATGCATCGAACCTGGACTGGCGATCTGTTTCACATATGGTAATATAAATATTCTCTCAAATCATCCCACCCTCGCCTTCTCCCACGGAGTCCAAAAGACTGTTCTATACATCTGTGTCTCTTTTCCTGTCTCGCATACAGGGTTATCATTACCATCTTTCTAAATTCCATATATATGCGTTAGTATACTGTATTGGTGTTTTTCTTTCTGGCTTACTTCACTCTGTATAATCGGCTCCAGTTTCATCCACCTCATTAGAACTGATTCAAATGTATTCTTTTTAATGGCTGAGCAATACTCCATTGTGTTTATGTACCACAGCTTTCTTATCCATTCGTCTGCTGATGGACATCTAGGTTATGCTTTTGACCCTAACAAAAATTGCCCACTAGCTTATCCTGTGCCAGTACAAGTTTGTAATAGCCACTGCTGATGTTCTCTGCTTCTTGGCCACTTGCCTGTCAAGATTTGTTGATTTGGCCTATACTTCTCTCTCCAGTCTCATCCTAAGGAATGCTTCTTGTTCTCTTTTGGTGCCATGGGTCATCTTGCTCCAAGATTTGGAAGAATCATTTGGAATGGTCTTCTCTCTCTTCCTACCACACTCTGGCTTAATGCACTCCAACTCATCCTTTAGCTATGAGGCCAAATGCTCAATCTCTTGAACGTACAGGGCTTTTTAGATGCCCTACTCCCTTTCTAAGTCTAGTTCTTTTCTGTATGGCTTTCATGGCCCACACAACTTTCCAACCTAACACAGGTTCTAATTATGCTTTTACTGGTGGAATAGTTAACTAATGAATTTTTCCTTCACTAAACCATATGATTCATGAAGAGAATGACCAGGTCTATTTCTCATGATTACATCTATAAAACCTAGCTGTTAAATGAATGAATATATGGATGGTTGAGAGGATAGAGGAGTGAATGGACAGAGAAAACAGGAATGAATGCACCTTCTCCTGATAAACATATTCTTTAATCCCAGCTATGTGAGGCCATCATGATACTGTAGAGCTAATTATCCAACAGAAATGTGAGCATTTATTTTACACTTTCTTGTAGCCACATTTTAAAAAAATAAAAACAAGTGAAAACTTAATATATTTTAATTTAATCTAAAGTATACAAAAGATTATAATGTCATCACATAATCAATATGAAATATTTTAGCTTACTTTTTTTCACACTAAACCTTAAAAATCCTATGTGTATTTTACATTTCCAGTACATCTCTATTTGGACCAGCAGCATTTCAAGTTCTCTAAAGCACATGATCTTGCAAAATCTGGAAAGCCAGTGAAACAGATCTGCCATATGTCTGTGCATATGAAAAAAGATCTTGGAAGGAAAGACAGACTTCATTTTAGGCAAGAAAGTTAAAAGGACACTCGTTCAAGATAAATGAGAAGAGGAAGCAATATTCTGAAAATATTTAAGTTGTCTTGGTCTGTTTGGGCTGCTGTAACAAATACCATAGACTAGGTGGCTTATTAACAACAGAAATTTCTCCCAGTTCTAGAAGTTGGGAAGCTCAAGAACAAGGCTCAAGCAGATTCATTGTCTGGTGAGAGCCCACTTTACTGGTTTATAGATGGTGCCTTCTCACTATAACCTCACATGGTATAAGGGGCAAGAATTTCTCTGGGGTTCTCTTTCAAAAAGGCATTAATCTCATTTGTGAAGGCTCCACCCTCATGACCTAAAGTGCCTCCCTAAGGCCTCACCTCCTAAAAGCATTACATTGGCTTCTATATTTCAGCACATGAATTTGGGGGAACACAAATATTTAGTCCATCAGTTCAGTTCAGTTCAATTCAGTCACTCAGTCATGTCCCACTCTTTGTGACCCCATGAATCGCAGCACGCCAGGCCTCCCTGTCCATCACCAACTCCCGGAGTTCACTCAGACTCACGTCCATTGAGTCCGTGATGCCATCCAGCCATCTCATCCTCTGTCGGCCCCTTCTCCTCTTGCCCCCAATCCCTCCCAGCATCAGAGTCTTTTTCAATGAGTCAACTCTTCACATGAGGTGGCCAAAGTACTGGAGTTTCAGCTTTAGCATCATTCCTTCCAAAAAACTTCCAGGCCTGATCTCCTTCAGAATGGACTGGTTGGATCTCCTTGCAGTCCAAGGGACTCTCAAGAGTCTTCTCCAACACCACAGTTCAAACGCATCAATTCTTCGGTGCTCAGCCTTCTTCACAGTCCAACTCTCACATCCATACATGACCACAGGAAAAACCATAGCCTTGACTAGACGGACTTTAGTCGGCAAAGTAATGTCTCTGCTTTGCAAGATGAATATTTCTGTTTATTTTACCATCTAGCCCTGATCTTCCCAAATTTTCCTACAAAGAACCCAGCTAGGGAAGTTTTTACAATAAAATCATATCTGACTAAAATATCTGCAAGATGAAAACACACAGCAGTTGAGAGAGGGCCACTTGAATAGGGCTAGAGTAGAAGGGAACTGAAGTGAGGTGGCCAGCAGTGACAACACAGACATGGAACACAGAGGAGGAGGAAGACAGGGTGGCATCCTTATGGTGGTCCAGAAGACTATGTCCCTGAACTCACACAAGGCTCCCTGTGCTGTTCTAAATCATTTAAGAGGAATCTAAGGTGGGATTAGGGAGCCCCGCATTTTCTTGCTAGAGTTTGAATAACACACATTGTTTGTCAAAATTGCTTTTCCTATAGGATAATGTGCTAAGTGAGGATTGTTTTATTCTCAGCTATTTTAAAGCCAGCCAGACCCGGATATCAGTATTTAATAGTGGCCATATTACCAGATGCATACTGTACCTGGATTCTCATCTTTAGAAGAGGGCTAATTATATCTAACTGGGTAGCTGAAAGAATATTATATGAGATAATGCCATGTTTCCCTAAATATATTATAGGCTTGTGGTGTGACCAACAATCCTGGTTTGTCTGAGAATGTTCCAATTTTAGCATCAAAAGTTCTATGTCCTAGAAATCCCCCAGATCTAGGTAGATTGAAATTTTTAGTTACCTTATGTACACTTGAGATAACTTTGTGAGAATATTTTCAACTGTTTTATTCGTAGTGTATTTATATACATATATATTATGTATTATATATATATATAGTGCCCATTTTACATGTAAAACATGCTAGTCATTATTGTGGTAGTTGGGCTAAAGTGGGTGGGCCTATGGGAATCTAGTTTAGATAGCACAAATTGCAGGCATAGAATTTGGATATGCCTATGAATAATTCAAACCTTAAAAAATGAAACATTTAGAATAACTTCAGATGTGAAGAATAAACATGATGTGTGCCATTAGTGAAGATTTTCATATACTCAATTTCTGTACCCATTGCTGAAATTTGTTTTGCTCTATTTGCTTTTTTAAAAAAGAAAAATAACGCCATGCCAGTGCTGGTGCAAAAATTTTGCTAGTAGGCAATGAATGAAGTTTAGGAAGTACTGAGAGAATGTGTATTTAAGCATCTTTCATAAGATCTTCTATCTCTTTGCTCTATCAATATGGCTTGCATCTTAAAACTTAATTCATAGTCCCAGAGAGATGTCAAAGTTCCAGCATCCATTATGCTTGCATTTCAGGAAGTTACAGTAATAATAATTATAATAATAAAAGTGTGGTATTGGCAAAAAATAGACAAATAGGCCAAGGGAATAGAAAAATCAAACACACCCATCAAAGTACAGTCAACTGGTCTTTAACAAAGGAGCAAAGGCAATATAATAGATTTATAATATTATAATATTATAGTAGTCTCTTTCAGAAATGGTGCTGGGAAAACTGGACATCCACAAACAAAAAATAATTAAATCTAGGCACAGATCTATACGGTTCACAAAAAGTAACTCAAAATGCGTCGTAGACCAAATGTAAAATGCAAAATTGTCAAGCTCACAGACAGTAACAGAGGACTATGTGATGACATTTTAGATAAACCACCAAAGGCACAATCCATAAGAGGAATAACTGATAAGCTGGATTTCCTTAAAATTAAAAACTACTGCTCTGAGAAAGATCATGAAAAGGTGTAATCACAGACTGGAAGAAAATATTTCTAAAAGAAACATTTGATAAAGGACTATTACCTTTACTATATAAAGAACTTTTGAAGTTCAACAATAAGAGAACTCAATTAAAAAATGAATTAAATACCTTAACAGAACTAGCACCAAAAAAAGATGTCCTTTTCATTATAGGGGACTGGAATGCAAAAGTAGGAAGTCAAGAAACACCTGGAGTCACAGGCACATTCGGCCCTGGAGTACAGAATGAAGCAGGGCAAAGCCTAAGAGAGCTTTGCCAAGAGAACACACTGGTCATAGCAAACACCCTCTTCTAACAACACAAGAGAAGACTCTACACACGGACATCACCAGATGGTCAACACCAAAATCAGACTGATTTTATTATTTGCAGCCAAAGATGGGGACACTCTATACAGTCAGCAAAAACAAGACGTGGAGCTGACTGTGGCTCAGATCATGAATTCCTTATTGCCAAATTCAGACTTAAATTGAAGAAAGTATGGAAAACCACTAGACCATTCAGGTATGACCTAAATTAAATCCCTTATGACTATACAGTGGAAGTGAGAAATAGATTTAAGGGACTCGATCTGATAGACAGAGTGCCTGATGAACTAGGGATGGAGATTAGTGACATTGCACAGGAGAGAGGGAGCAAGACCATTCCAAAAAAAAAAAGAAATTTGAAAAGCAAAATGGCTGTCTGAGGAGGCTTTACAATTAGCTGTGAAAAGAAGAGAAGTGAAACGCAAAGGAGAAAAGGAGAGATATACCCATTTGAATTCAGAGTTGCAAAGAATAGCAGGGGAGACAAAAAAGTCTTCTTAAGTGATCAGTGCAAAGAAATAGAGGAAAATAATAGAATGGGAAAGACTAGGGATCCCTTCAAGAGAATTAGAGATACCAAGGGAACATTTTATGCAAAGATGGGCTCAATAAAGGACAGAAATGGTAAGGACCTAACAGAAGCAGAAGATATTAAGAAGAGTTTGCAAGAATACACAGAAGAACTGTACAAAAAAGATCTTCACGACCAAGATAATCATGGTGGTGTGATCACTCATCTAGAGCCAGACATCCTGGAATGTGAAGTCAAGTAGGCCTTAGGAAGCATCACTACAAACAAAGTTAGTAGAAGTGATGGAATTCCAGTTGAGATATTTCAAATCCTAAAACATGATGCTATGAAAGTGCTGCACTCAATATGCCAACAAATTTGGAAAACTATGCAGTGGCCACGGGACTGGAAAAGGTCAGTTTTCATTCTAATCTCAAAGAAAGGCAATGCCAAAGAATGCTCAAACTACTGCACAATTGCACTCATTTCACATGCTAGTAAAGTAATGCTCAAAACTCTCCAATCCAGGCTTTAGCAATACATGAACTGTGAACTTCCAGATGTTCAAGCTGGATTTAGAAAAGGCAGAGAAACCAGAGATCAAATTGCCAACATCCGTTGGATTATTTTAAAAATCAAGAGAGTTCCAGAAAAACATCTATTTCTACTTTATAGACTATGCCAAAGACTTTGACTGTGTGGATCACAATAAATGGTGGAAAATTCTGAAAGAGATGGGAATACCAGACCACCTGACCTGCTTGAGAAATCTGTATGCAGGTCAGGAAACAGCAGTTAGAACTGGACATGAAACAACAGACTGGTTCCAAACAGGAAAAGGAGTACGTCAAGGCTGTATAATGTCACCCTGCTTATTTAACTTGTATGCAGAGTACATCAAGAGAAATGCTGGGCTGGATGAAGCACAAGCTGGCATCAACATTGCTAGGAGAAATATCAATAACCTCAGATATGCAGATGACACCATCCTTATGGCAGAAAGGGAAGAAAAACTAAAGAGTCTCTTGATGAAAGTGAAAGAGGAGAATGAAGATGTTGGCTTAAAGCTCAACATTCAGAAAACTAAGATCATGGCATCTAGTCCCATCACTTCATGGCAAATAGATGGGGAAACAGTGGCTGACTTTATTTTCTGGGGCTCCAAAATCACTGCAGATGGTGACTGCAGCCATGAAGTTAAAAGATGCTTACTCCTTGGAAGATAAATTATGACCAACCTAGACAGTATATTAAAAAGCAGAGACACTACTTTGCAAACAAATGTCCATCTAGTCAAGGCTATGGTTTTTCGAGTACTCATGTATGGATTTGAGAGTTGGATTATAAAGAACGCTGAGTGCCAAACAATTGATGCTTTTGAACTGTGGTGTTAGAGAAGACTCTTGAGAGTCCCTTGGACTGCAAGGAAATCCAACCAGTCCATCTTAAAGCAGATGGCATCACCGACTCAATGGATATGAGTTTGAGTAAACTCTGGGAGTTGGTGATGGACATGAGTTTGAGTAAACTCTGGGAGTTGGTGATGGACATGGAGGCCTGGCGTGCTGTGGTTCATGGGGTCACAAAGAGTCGAACATGACTGAGTGACTGAACTGAACTGATACTAGCACAATAACCCTTTTTTAATATCAATGATGAACCTGACTCAAAGAGAGGTTACATAACCTGCCCAAGGCCACACAGTCAAGTGCCAATGCTAAGATTTAAACCCAGTTTAAAACATGGACTGCATATAAACTTCTGGATAGATGTTGACTTAGGGTAGAGAGTGATGGGAATAGAATGGGCCAAAAATATAGGGAATTGTAACTTTATCAATATCTATATATTGAGATAGTTCAGCTTTTCTATTGAAAAAACCTCAAAACAATTGCCAAATAACCTATTTAGTTGTAATCAATATACCTAAAATCCTGACTGAGATCTTAAAATATATATCTTTTGAAAATAAACAAGGTTTAACTAAATAGATGGCTCCCAATCCAGGTTTGTATCAGGAAATGTATAAGATGAACATGAAACAACTTAATGTACCTGATAGCAAAGATATCAAAGACTATTAAACCTAGTTTTTGATTTTTTAAAAAATGACCTCTGGCCAAATGTGGGTAAAACCGAACTTCAATGAAAGTAATAATTGCAACTGCAGTTTGGGCTTCCCAGGTGGCAGTGGTAAAGAATCTACCTGCCAATGTGATACATGAAAGATACGTGTCTGATCCCTGGGTCAGGAAGATCTCCTGGAGTACGAAATGGCAGCCCACTACAGTATTCTTGCCTGGAAAATTCCATGGACAGAGGAGCCTGGCTACAGTCCAGAGAGTCACAAGGGGTCAGACGTGACCGAGCATACATACACAGAATAACTGAGGTAGACTGAATCACACTGGATGCACTTAGTCCTTGAGTTTACAAGGATGAGAAAACTTAACTGTGCATCAGTACAGAATGTTTGAGAACCAGCCTACTCTCTCGAAAGCTGGTAAAGGGAAACAAGACTCTTGTTTTGCCTTTCCTATACCAGGTGCATCTTGTTGTAATCAAATAGTTGATAAAGGTAGGTTGTTTTTTAGAGAAGTTAATCAAATAACAAATGCAAAAAGCAATAGAATATCATCATTTTATCTTCCCATGTGTATTAGTGAAACCATGCAAGGTCAATAACTGCTAATATTACAAAAAGAGAGCTATTCAGATAATGAATGGAGAAGGCAATGGCAACCCATTCCAGTACTCTTGCCTGGAAAATCCCATGGACGGGGGAGCCTGGTAGGTTGCAGTACACGGGGTCGCACAGAGTCAGACACGACTGAAGCGACTTAGCAGCAGCAGCAGATAATGCAAACTTCCTTGATTAAGTATATATACCATCCCTAAGCAATCTTGCCAAAAATTTACACTGAAATCATATCAAGCCACTACCACCAATTAACAACTTACATAGTAGAGAGAAAGAAGTTGAATGATATTATAAGAACAATACAGCAAAATACAACAAAATTCAGATAGATATTGAAAAGACTCTCTACCAAAGCCTAAGAAAAAAGAGAATTCTAGTCTGGTTTCCAGTCTGACTTGTAAGAAGCTAGAAGTCACCATACCTTCCTAACCAAAAGTAAAAAGCATAATAAACTGAAAAACCAACTTTTCTTAGCTCCATAATAGAATGTCAGTCACAGGGCAAACTGCTGTCCTCAAAATTATAGATGCCAACAAAGGAATATCAAGAGTCACAACTTACCAGGAGCAGAAGCCTCTGCAGGAATCAGGGAAATCAGAACTGTAACTGATGAACTGCTGGAGGCTTAGCATGGACCCCTCTGAGAGATAAAAACCAGACAGGGACCCATTCACTAGAGGGACACCGCACTTTCGTGAATTTTACCTCCAAGAGTTCCACCAGGTTCTCACAGTGAATATAGGAGAAAAATCACCTTGTGCTTCTGGCAGAAGAAAGGGAAAAGACTCCATTTTGAAAAATGCCTGCAATAGCATTCAATCCTTAACAAGGTCTGTTCACAGGAGAAACCATTTAACTGAAAGCTAAATAGCTGGGTTTTAGCTTAATTGACCTGAGGAGTGGTGGGGGAAATTGGCAACCCCAGCTGCCTCCAGGCATCCTATCTCATTGAAGGGGAAAGAGCTGGAAAATGAGAAGACTCACTTAAGTACTGAGACCTCCAAGTGCTATAAAATGCTTCCCCTGCCCCCACATCTCATCGCCACATTACCCTGGGAAGGCCTACTCACAGTATTTACCCAGTAGATCATTTCCATCAAAAATATTACAAAACATACTAAACAGAAAGGAAAAAAAAAAACATTTTGAAGAAACAAAGCAAGCATCAAAACCAGATTCAGATAGGGCAGACATGTTGGAATGAATAGACTTGGAATTTAAAACAACTATGCTTCAGTGTTAAGGGCTCAATCTCACAGAAACAGTAGATTGGAGGTGCCAGAGGCTGGGTGGGTGGGAGAAAAGAGAATATGTTGAGCAAGAGAACAAACTTCTAGTAAGATGAATAGCCTCTAAGGATCTAATGTTGAGCATTGATGATTATAATTAACAATACTGTATTGTATTTTTGAAAGTTGCTAAAGAGTACATCTTAAATGTTTTCACCACCACTACCAAAAAATGGTAGTTATTTGAGATAATGGATATGTTAACTTATGGTAATCATTTCACAATATGTGTATGTATCAAATCATCACATTATACACATTAAACTTACACAGTGTTATACGTTAACTATATCTCAATAAATCTGCTAAGGCTCTAAGGATAATGTAGACAGCAATAACAGATAGAATATATAAGCAGAGAGATGGAAATTCTAGGAAAGAACTGAAAAGAAATGCTAAAGATAAAATACACTAACAAATAAAAAATGCCTTTGATGGGCTTGTTAGTAGATTGGACACAGCTGTGCTTGAGGATATCTTAATAAAAATCAGCAAAACTGAAACAAAGAGATAAAAGATTAAAAAACAGAACAGAATTTCTAAAAAAAGAGTCTGTCTGCCTGCCAAGCAGGAAACACGGTTTCAATCCCTGAGCCGGAAAGATCCCCTAGAGAAGGCAATGGTAACCCACTCCAGTATTCTTGCCTGGGAAGTCCCGTAGACAGAGGAGCCTGGTGGGCAACAGTCCATGAGGTCACAAAAGAGTCAGACACATGAACCTAGAACCTATTATACCGAGTGAAGCAAGTCAGAAAGAGAAAGATAAATATCATATTCTAATGCATATATACGGAATGTAGAGAAATGGTACTAAAGAATTTATTTTCAGGGCAGCAGTCTAGAAACAGACATAGGGAACAGACTTATGGACATGGGGAGAGGGGAGGAGAGGGTGAGATGTATGGAGAGAGTAATATGGAAACATACATTACCATGTGGAAAATAGAATGCCAATGGGAATTTGCTGTATGGCTCAGGAAACTCAAATAGGGCCTCTGTATCAACCAAGAGGAGTGGGATGGGGAGGGAAATGGGAGGGAAGTTCAAAAGGGAGAGGATTTATATATACCTATGGCTGATTCATGCTGAGGTTTGACAGAAAACAGCAAAATTCTGTAAAGCAATTATCCTTCATTTAAAAAATAAATTAATTAAAAGAAAAAGGAGTCAGACACGGCTTAGAAACTAAACAACAATGCGACAACTACAAAAGGTGTAACATGCATGTAATAGGAATTGCAAAAGGAAAACAATGAGAGAAATGAGCAGAAGTATTTGCAAAAATGATATACTAGTCTACATTTTTCCTCCCCCTGAGAATGTCCCTAAATTGTCAGATACCAAATTGTCAGGTCCACTAAGCTCAGAAAACACAAAACTGTATAAATGCCCAACTGCCAACATTCCCCCCAAATTTCCACAAAACAAAACAATAGACAAACAGAAAACCTAACGTAGGCATATCGTTTTCCAACTACGGAAAACCAAACATAAAGGAAAATCCTGAAAAAATCCAGAGGAAAATAATTTTACTAAAGAGCAACAAAAAGAAGAATTATATCTAACTTCTCAGAGACCATGTAAGCAAGAGCTGCTGCTGCTGCGAAGTCGGGTTAGTCGTGGCCGACTCTGTGCGACCCCATAGACAGCAGCCCACCAGGCTCTCCTATCCCTGGGATTCTGCAGGCAAGAACACTAGAGTGGGTTTCCATTTCCTTCTCCAATGCATGAAAGTGAAAAGTGAAAGTGAAGTCACTCAGTGTGTCTGACTCTTAGTGACCCCATAGACTGCAGCCTACCATGCTCCTCCGTCATGGGGTTTTCCAGGCAAAAGTGGGTTGCCATTGCCTTCTTCGCTATGATTGAATAAGATGCTACAAAGTGAATATTATGTAACATTGAGCAAAAGATTTATAATAGTCTGATGTTAAAAAATAATGAAACAAAAATAAATTTTAAAGATTATCTTTGAAGAGATGTTTGGGTTTAGAGTTTTCTTTATATAGATTTTTAGTAAGAAACATTTTCACATGTGTTCGTGATCAGTCATGTCTGACACTTTGCAACCCCACGGACTGTAGCCCACCAGGCTCCTCTGTCCATGGGATTTTCCTGGCAAGAATTCTGGAGTGGGTTACCATTTCCTCCTCCAGGGGATCTACCCAACCCAGGGATCAAACCCGCATCTCTTACATTGGCAGGCAGATCATTTACCACTGAACCACCTGGGAAGCCCTAATATTTTCGAAGAGTCACTTTAATAAAGTCAGTTGCTGCAACCCACACATTTCCTCCTCTGAGATAATTTAATTGGTAAATTATTTCTTTATTGTTAAAATATCTTTTAATTAGACATGAAAAAGAAAAGAAGCACATGTTCATGTCATACCAATGAGACTACAGTTAAGCAGAACTTCATTTCTTGGCTGTCAGGGTAGAAGAGGTAGGGTAGGTGGTGGCAGATGAACACAACAGAGGAGATGAACTTGCTGCTTGATTTTTTTTTTTTTCATTTAAGAAAGATAAATAAAAGCATGCTGAGAAAGAGCTACAGTGAGAGAGTGGAAGAGGGCTTTGGTTGTTATTTAAAAAAAAGAAAACTGTGTTCAAATTGGATAAAGACAAGAATTGCAGAAAGATGATGTGAGGATAATTCAAAGAATATTGAGAAGACTATAGTGAATATCCAGAGATAACCATCCTGTTAAGTCTCTTGTTTGGCCCCTGTCTATTTCATCTTTGAGAAGGGCCAACAGTTTCAAATTAAATTGCTATTATTACAAGGGTGAATGCTGGTTTCAGGCAAAAAATACCTTGACTTAGATCTGGTAGAGAGAGACTTCTCCTCTGCTAGGCAGGCCTACGCCCATGCACAGCAGGAAGAAGTTACAGAAGAAAGACACCTCCGCCCCAATTCCCAAGAAGTATCTTGAGTATGAAGTCTCTCAGAGGGGAGTTGTTAGGGGAAGCACACAGATTGAAACCGCCCACCCTGGCCAGGCACCATAGTAACCATTTGCATGAGTTGTTTTATGACAGGAGATCCTGACAAGGAATATGGAACTAATAAGCCACCACCAACTGGAAGAGTTCAGGAAAGGTCGAAAAGAGACATTGCATGTCTGTCCACTTCCCAGAATCCCTCTCGCTAGCATCCATCTTGGCTGAGAGATGTGTACACCACCAGGAAAGACTGAATTAGAATGATTGGCCAAAGAGAACCTGGAAACTAATCCCATCACCATAAAACTGGAGACTGAGAGCCACACGGCAGAGCTGTTCTCCTGGGTTCTCTTACCATACTACTCTCCACCTGGGTGCCCTTTCCCAATAAAATCTCTTGCTTTGTCAGCAGATGTGTCTCCTCGGACAATTCATTTCCAAGTGTTAGACAAGAGCCTAGTTTTGGGCCCTGGAAGGGGTCCCCCGAAGGCAATGGCCACCCACTCCAGTATTCTTGCCTGGAAAATCCCATGGACGGAGAAGCCTGGTAGGCTGAAGTTCATGGGGTCGCGAAGAGTCGGACACGACTGAGCGACTTCACTTTCACTTTTCCTTTCATGCATTGGAGAAGGAAATGGTAACCCACTCCAGTGTTCTTGCCTGGAAAATCCCATGGACGGAGGAGCCTGGTGGGCTGCCGTCTATGGGGTGGCACAGAGTCGGACACGACTGAAGTGACTTAGCAGCAGGATACTGAATATAAATATTTGAAAACATAATCACTTCAACAGAGTTCAGATCTGTTTTCCAGCTCATTTCTAAGATGTTGCTTTGAACAACTTGGGATAGAAGAGATTGATGAAAATATACATACAGATACTAACACTGCACAGAAGAATGAGTTCTCAGCATCTGGACATTTATAATTGATTGATTGGAATGGAGTGATTTGAGAGGTAGTGGAGTTTCCAGAATAGTTCTAATTTTACATATTTTGTTTCACTGATAAATTATTTGACCAATTTGACCAACGTCTTAATAAGGTTTTGTCAGAAATAAATAAGATCATAATAGCTATAAATTACTATAAGAGTTGAGAGAGAAAAAAATAAAAGAGGACAATTGAAACAGAGGTAAAGATTGTTAAGGATTCATTGTTAAGGTATATGCATATACAATTTGCCTTTTACAATCATCATTTTAAAATGTTTGGTAAAGTTGATGTTGAAAAGTTGTAAGGACTTAAGAAAGCATATGAAGGTGGTTCAGTTGGGTAAATTGTTTGATTACCTTTAATAAAATTGGGTGACTTCCCACTAATTTACTGAATGTCATCCTAACAGGATATTTGCAGTAAAAATATTGACATCATAATTTAAACTGTCGATTGTATCTACTAAATTTTATAACTCTATATATGATGAGAGAACTGGTTGGAAATATCTGATTGGTTCAGTTTTCTTTTGCTCAGCAAGACTAGAATTTAATGGGGAAAAAAGCTTGAATAACACATGTGGTGAGGGCCTATTTTCCATACCAAAAGAACTTAACAGACACAATATGTGGTTACAATATATTACAAAGCACATAAAAATCAGCCAGTTGATCATAAAACCATCTTAATAAAGAACTGATAATCAGATTAGACTGCTTCCGTTAGATTTTGCCATAAATATTTTCTTGATACAATTCACTGAGTAGTCATTAATATTTTAGATTACGAAGCCTCCCAATACTTTAATCATAGCTATGGGCTCTCTCCTCAGGAAAAATACACGTGTCTATGAAACATTCACACATGTTTTTGAGCCTATTCCTGGACCTCAGGGATTCTTGGATATTACCTTTCTGTGCTAATTAAAAAAAAAAACTAAATTTCACCATTAATTCTCTCTTCCTAGTCTTACTCCTCTTCCCTCCTCTTCCCAACAACAGACATTACTTTTTAAATAAAATTCTAGAGCAGTAAACAAATTTGTTCAGACATCTAAAAGATCTTAATGTCTAAGAACACTCAAATAATGACATAGATCTGAGCTCTTCCTTAAGTATCATTAACTTTAATTTGTTTCTGATTCATTTCAGATTCATTCTTCAGAAGTCCTACACGTGTATAAATTCTGTGGAGTCTAATCCATGATTAACATCTGGTAGTACGACCCTTGATGTCAAACATCTTGAATACGTATCCAAACTCTCAGATACAAAATAAACCAGCACGCTTACTGTTTATTGTAATATGTATTTTATATTTTGGAACATGAAAGGCCAAGAACTGTTAAAAGATTTAGTTAATCTGTTTTAAAACTTTTATTGAGATATAACTGATGAAATAACTGCTCATATTTAAGTGTACAATTTGAGGTTTTTCTCATGCATATACACCCATTAAACCACAACTGAGATCAAGAAAATAAATAAAGAATCCCCCTACAGTGCAGGAGACACAGGCAACAGGGGTTCAATACCTGGGTTGGGAAGATCCCCTGGAGAGGGAAATGGCAACCCATTCCCAGTATTTTTGCCTGGAAAATCCCGTGGACAGAGGAGCCTGGTGGGCTGCAGTCCATGGGGTCACAAAACGCTGGACACGACTGAGCACACACATGGAGCAATGGAGCTAAGTGTTCTCATGCCCCTTTGCAATATCTCTCTCTAGACACTTTCCACTCCTCTTGCTCCCCACCATTTTTCGGCAATCACTAAATTGGTTTCCATCATAACAAAATAGTTGGTAATTTCTAGAATTTTTAGCAAATGAAATCATAGTGCATGTAGTCTTTTTTGGTTTGGCTTTTGTCACTCAGCATAATTATTTTAGGATTCATTCATGTTTTTATGTGTATCCGTAGTCTATTTCTTTTTCTACTATTTTATTATTAGTATTATATTGCATGGATATATCACAATGAATTTATCTATTCACCACAAGTCAAAGAATGTAAGGTGCCTCTAGAATATGAAAAGGAAGGGACAATGGATTCTTCCCTGGAGCCTCCAGAAGAAACAGCCCTCCAACTATTTTAATCTTCTGACCTCCAGAAAATAAGCAGAATATATTGTGTTATTTTAACCACTAAGTTTGTGGCATTTGCTATTGTAGCAACAAAAAATTAATAAAATGTCTTTTATCAGGTTGAAAATGTTCCTTTATGTTTCTAGTTTGCTGACAGCTTTTATAAAAATTGGACTGATACTGTCAAATGATTTATCTGAATCTATTGAGATGATGATATGGTTTTCATTTTTTATTTTCTGTTGATATTGTGAAGTGTGCTGGTTAATTTCTAATGTTAATCTAAATGCATTAGAAGATTAACCCCATTTGGTCATGGTATGTTGTCCTTTTTATTTATTTTATAATTTGATAAAATTTTAATAACACGAAGATAGTGGCTTGTTTTCTTCTAAATAATTTTTAATTGAATTATAGTTGATTTACAGTGTTTCATGTATACAGCAAAGTGATGCACTTAAATATATATATATATATTTTCAGATTCTTTTCCATTATAGGTTATTATACAATGTTGAATACAGTTCCCTGGCTATACATTATGTCCTTGTTGTTTATCTGTTTTATATATAGTATATTTTATTTGTTAATTCCTAATTTATTCCTCCCTCTTTCCCCTTTTGTAACCATAAATTTGTGTCTTTGAGTTTCTGCTTTGTAAATAAGTTCCTTTATATCATTTTTTTTAATGGAGCACTTTATATAGAATCAGAATTACTTTTTCCTAAATAACAGATAGATTTCAGGAGTCAGACTATCTGGGCCTCGAGTTTTCTATGTGGGAAGTAGGTAAAGTTCAGTTCTTTTAATAGATATACTGTTATTCATATTAAATATCACTTTTTGAGTGAGGCTTGACAGCTTATGTCTTTCAAGGAATCTGTCCACTTTATCTAACTTAATCAAATTTGACAAGAAGTTTGTTCATAATATTTCTTTATTATCCTTTTTACATCATGGAATTTCTAGTGATGTCATTTCCCTCATTCTTGGTATTTTGATTTCTTTTTGTAACTCACAAGTTAATTAAAATTATGTTGTTTAGATTACAAATATTGGGGGATTTTTTCATATGTCATCTTTCTGTAATTGATGTCAAAGATTAATCTCATCATGGTCAGAGAACATGCTTTTATGATATGAATCATTTTAAATTATGGAGAATTTTTGTGGTTCAGAATAGACTTCATTTTCCATTTACACTTTAAAAGAATAGATATTATACTTTCATTGGCTGTAATCAACAAAAGCATACATTCTATACATGTCAATTAGGTCAAGTTGCTTTATTTAATCCATTATGAAGAAGGAAGTATTGAAATTACAAATTTATTGTATCTCAGGTCTGGAGACCAGAAGTTTTAAGTCAAGGTGTAAACAAGGCCTTGTTCCCTCCTATCGTGCTAGAGAAGGAACCAGCTGTTGCATGCCTCTGTCCTAGTTCCAGGTAGCCTCTGACATTCTTAGGCTTGCAGATATTATACATCACTCTAATCCTCCATGTATCTTCAAGTTTTCTTTTCTCTGTGCTTGTTTTTTCCTTTCTTTCCAAATTTCCTTTCTAAAGGACACCAATCATATCTGGTTAGAGCCCACTCTAATGACTTTGTTTTAACTTGATTACCTCTATAACCATCCTTTCTTCAAAAGAGATCATATTCTGAAGCCCTGGAGAGTAGGACTTCAACATAACTCTTTTGCAGGTAACATAATTCAACTCATAACAGGGATCTTGTTTTTTTGAAATTCCATCTGACAACCAGTGCCTTTCAGTCAGTTCAGTTCAGTTCAGTCACTCAGTCGTGTCCGACTCTTTGCGACCCTGTAAACTGCAGCTCGCCAGGCCTCCCTGTCCATCAACAACTCCTGGAGTCTACTTAAACTCATGTCCATTGAGTCAGTGATGCCATCCAACTATCCCATCCTCTGTCATCCCCATCTCCTCCTGCCAACAATCTTCCCCAGCATCAGGGTCTTTTCAAATGAGTCAGCTCTTTGCATCAGGTGGCCTAAGTATTGGAGTTTCAGCTTTAACATCAGTCCTTCCAGTAAACACCCAGGACTGATCTCCTTTAGGATGGACTGGTTGGATCTCCTTGCAGTCCAAGGGACTCTCAAGAGTCTTCTCCAACACCCCAGTTCAAAAGCATCAATTCTTCGGCACTCAGCCTTCTTCACAGTCCAACTCTCACATCCATACATGACCACGGGAAAAACCAGAGCCTTGACTAGATGGACCTTAGTCAGCAAAGTAATGTCTCTGCTTTTGAATATACTGTCTAGGTTGGGCATAACTTTTCTTCCAAGGAATAAGCGTCTTTTAATTTCATGGCTGCAGTCACCACCTGAAGTGATTTTGGAGCCCAAAAAAATAAAGTCTGACACTGTTTCCACTGTTTCCCTATCTATTTCCCATGAAATGATGGGACCGGATGCCATGATCTTCGTTTTCTGAATGTTGAGCTTTAAGCCAACTTTTTCACTCTTCACTTTCATTTTCATCAAGAAGCTTTTTAGTTCCTCTTCCCTTTCTGCCATAAGAGTGGTGTCATCGGCATATCTGAGGTTATTGATATTTCTCCCAGCAAGTTTGGTTCCACCTTGTGCTTCATCCAGCCCAGCGTTTCTCATGATGTACTCTGCATAGAAGTTAAATAAGCAGGGTGACAATATATAGCCTTGACGCACTCCTTTTCCTATTTGGAACCAGTCTGTTGTTCCATGTCCAGTTCTAACTGTTGCTTCCTGACCTGCATACAGATTTCTCAAGAGGCAGGTCAGGTGGTCTGGTATTCCCATCTCTTTCAGAATTTTCCACAGTTGATTGTGATCCACACAGTCAAAGGCTTTGGCAGAGTCAATAAAACAGACATAGATGTTTTTCTGGAACTCTCTTGCTTTTTCCATGATCCAGTAGATGTTGGCAATTTAATCTCTGGTTCCTCTGCCTTTTGTAAAACAAGCTTGAACATCTGGAAGTTCACAATTCACATATTGTTGTAGCTTGGCTTTGAGAATTTTGAGCATTACTTTAATAGTGTGTGAGAAGAGTACGATTGTGTGGTAGTTTGAGCATTCTTTGGCATTGCCTTTCTTTGGGATTGGAATGAAAACTAACCTTTTCCAGTCCTGTGGACACTGCTGAGGTTTCCAAATTTGCTGGCATACTGAGTGCAGCACTTTCACAGCATCATCTTTCAGGATTTGAAATAGCTCTACTGGAATTCCATCACATCCACTAGCTTTGTTCGTAGTGATGTTTTCTAAGGCCCACTTGACTTCACATTCCAGGATGTCTGGCTCTAGGTGAATGATCACACCATCGTGATTATCTTGGTCATGAAGATCTTTTTTGTACAGTTCTTCAATGTATTCTTGCCATCTCTTCTTAATACCTTCTGCTTCTTTTAGGTCCATACCATTTCTGTCCTTTATTGAGCCCATCTTTGCATGAAATCTTCCCTTGGTATTTCTTTTTTTTAAAAAAAAGAAATTTCTAGTCTTTCCCATTCTGTTGTTTTCCTCTATTTCTTTGCATTGATCACTGAGGAAGGCTTTCTTATCTCTTCTTTCTAGTCTTTGGAACTCTGCATTCAGATGCTTGTATCTTTCCTTTTCTCCTTTGCTTTTTGCCTCTCTTCTTTTCACAGCTATTTGTAAGGCCTCCCCCAGACAGCCATTTTGTCTTTTTGCATTTCTTTTCCATAGGGATGGTCTTGATCCCTGTCTCCTGTACAATGTCATGAACCTCATTCCATAGTTCATTAGGCACTCTATCTATCAGATGTAGGCTCTTAAATCTATTTCTCACTTCCACTGTGTAATCATAAGGGATTTGATTCAGGTCATACCTGAATGGTCTAGTGGTTTTCCGTACTTTCTTCAATTTGAGTCTGAATTTGGTAGTAAGGAGTTCATGATCTGAGCCACAGTCAGCTCCTGGTCTTGTTTTTGCTGACTGTATAGAGCTTTTCCATCTTTGGCTGCAAAGAATATATAATCAATCTGATTTCGTTGTTGACCATCTGGTGATGTCCATGTGTAGAGTCTTCTGTTGTGTTGTTGGAAGAGGGTGTTTGCTATGACCAGTGTGTTCTCTTGGCAAAATATTAGTCTTTGCCCTGCTTCATTCTGTACTCCAAGGCCAAATGTGCCTGTTACTGCAGGGGTTTCTTGACTTCCTACTTTTGCATTCCAGTCCCCTATAATGAAAAGGACATCTTTTTTGGGTGTTAGTTCTAAAAGGTCTTGTAGGTCTTCATAGAACTGTTCAACTTCAGCTTCTTCAGCGTTACTGGTGGGGCATAGACTTGGATTACTGTGATATTGAATGGTTTGCCTTGGAGACGAACAGAGATCATTCTGTCGTTTTTGAGATTGCATCCAAGTACTGCATTTCAGACTCTTTTGTTGACCATGATGGCTACTCCATTTTTTCTAAGGGACTCCTGCCCACAGTAGTAGATATAATGGTCATCTGAGTTAAATTCACCTGTTCCATTCCATTTTAGTTCGCTGATTCCTAGAATGTCAACGTTCCATGTAACAAGTCCTTCTTGTCATGTTAGTGGTAAGAAATAGCAAAAAAGCTTAATCTATAACTCAATTTTTACCAAACTTTGGCAGACCTGATGCTCTAATCATAAATACTATGAAAAATGGTAGCCAGATGGGAATAATGATCAAAAGCAGAAAATATATAATTTGTCATAGGGTCAGTACCTGATAACTTCTGAGACTCATGCATATCTTTATGTCTCTGATTATGTCTGACATGAAGATAGATTTATAATTGAATGAAAGAGATAAAAATTCTAAATGATATTGTCTTTTCCTTGAACTGAATTCTCTGAAAGTAGATTTTCTCTATGCTTTGTAAAAGAAGCAAAGGAAAACCAAACTATAAGCTATCACTGAAAAACAGGGAAATTCTTTCCACTAAGTATCTGGAAAGAAGATTGGAAATATTTGATAAGAAATTTGCCTCTTTCCATGTTCCAGTTGGTGAAATTTTATTGAGACTTTGAAGTTCTTAGTAATAGTGGCCAGTGGATCCTGTTACTGTGTTAAAATTTTAGTTCATTATTTCCCTTCTGAACTTTTTATAAAGTTTTAACTAAAGAATCGGTAGGCATTGTTGGAAAAGACACATACTCCTTGCAAAGAAGTGCTTTGATCAACAATAATGTCAATGAGGATATTAGTCTTCCCTTTCTAAATTCAATACTATTACAGTCCCCTAAAAGTAATAAAAATAAAATACAATGCTTGGGTTTGTACAATGAAGCTGTTATGTTTGAATACTGAGAGTGATCAGAGTGCTATTAAGCGAAAACTTAACCTAATGAATCAATGGCCTCTATCCCAAGGGTAAAATCTTCCCTGACTGAAAAAGAGAAATGTAGTCCCATTCTTTTTTAAAAATGTTTCCTGCATCAGCTTTGACGTTAACGCATTAATAAATTTTAGTGCCAGCCATCTGTTAGTTCTCAGTTAATTAGTTATTATTCATTTGTTGGACTGATACTCAGTTTCTTTGAATTTTTTTGTATTACTACCAAAATTAGCATTTCTATTTTATGTAACTGAATCCTAAAATTGAGAAGATTATTCTTTGATCAAGTATATATTTTAATGCTATATGTTATAAGTTAGAAATGAGGGTCTCAAATTCAAGGATTGAGGGATCTCTGCTCAATTTCTCAATTTCATCTAATATAAGAAAAGTCTCTAATCTCTATTTTTAAACAGCTATCCTAATAAATTGCCTTTAAATTTTTAGAAATAATATATATCTCACAAGAACCTATTTCCACTTCTTTTGTTGCTGTTGAAGCACACTTGTTATCTGTTTTGTTCATGCACTGATTCATTCATACTTAGTCATTAAATGTGCATTTAGCAAATACCTACTATGTAGTTTGTCTTTTGCATAACAAGAGAAAACTGATAAAAACTCATGGTCTCTATTCTCTAACACTTTTTGTTTTTTTGGGGGGATGGATATTTAAATTGTTAATTATGGTTATGTAGTAAGTATTCTCATAAAGGCATATTTTATGAACTAAGTGAAATGAACTATGTGAACAAAGTTTAGACTTCTCTCCAGTGAAAAGCAAATCTTAGAAGATTACTTAAACTATGACAATATTTCTGAAAAGCTCAGAAACAAGCACAACCAAATATTTAGGGATGCTTCTGAACACAATGAAATAATGAGGTTGAGAATGGTGATGAAAGATTTAGGGTCAGGATAATGGCTAAAAGAGGAAGAGATCACTGAGGGACACCAGTTAGAGCTAACACTATTGGTATTGTGACTTAAATTTGGTGGTAAAGTGTGTTAATTTTTTATTATAATTCATAGCATGGAATGTGCTTTTTAGGTATGTATGATATTGTTGAATTGTTTTATCTTTTACTGAAGAAAATTTCTATCATATTCAAATGTAGAGAGACTAGTACAATATACCGCAGGTTCCTGTCACCCAGTATCAGTACAGGTTGATTTATGGACAGTTTCATTTAATTCAATGCCCCCTCACATTATTCCCCTGATGTTCAGTTGTATCTGACTCTTTGCAACCCCATGGACTATAGCCCACCAGGCTCCTCTGTTTATGGGATTTTCCAGGCAAGAATATTGGAGTGGGTTGCCATTTCCTCCTCCAGGGATTTCCCTTAATAATTTTGAAGCAATCTCAGGTACCTTATGATTTACTCTATTTAATAGTTGGTATTTATGTCTAAAAAAGTTTATTTAAAAAAAACTTCACAATTCCATTGTCACACTTTACACAACTAAACCTAATTCCTCATAATTATTGAATAGCCAGTATTTAAATTCAAATTTCCCTGTTATGCCATTATTTTTAAAGGGGTATGTGAATATATGCATATATGCATATCTAGGTTTTCTGGGTGGCACTATCAGTAAAGAACCTGCTTGCCATTACAGGAGACATAAGAGATGCAGGTTTGATCCTCAGATTGGGAAGATCCCCTGGAGGAGGGGCAACCTACTCCAGTATTCTTGCCTGGAGAATTCCATGGACAGATTAGCTTGGCTGCCTACACTCTATAGGGTTATAAAGAGTCAGACATGACTGAAGCAATTTAGCACCCATGCACACACACACACACACACAACTATATGTGTGTGTGTATATATATGTTTTTAAAAAAATTAGGATCCATACAAAGAACAACTACATATTTAATCTATAGATTCCCTTTCATATTTTTTCCTTCATTTTAAAAATATACTTTTTTAAACAGAAGTTTTAGGTTCACAGCAATATTGAGCAGAAGGTACAGAGACTTCTCACATACTTTCTGCCCCAGTACATACATTACCCCCCACCAGACGATCCCCCACCAGAGTGGTACATTTATAACTGTGAACATTAATCCCACTGTAGTCACTCAATTCATAATTTATATTATATACAGTTTATGGTTTGGCCAAATATATAATGATATGTATCCACCATTATGGCATCATACTGCTCTAAAAGCTTATGCATATTTAGAGCATATTTTCACTGCTCTAAAAATCTATGACCCACCTCTTCATGTCTCTTCCTCCCATATCTCCTGACAAGCATAATCTTTTTACTGTCTCCATGGTTCCGTTTTCCAGAATGTCACATAATCGGGAATC
This sequence comes from Capricornis sumatraensis, assembly GCF_032405125.1. Lineage (NCBI taxonomy): Eukaryota > Metazoa > Chordata > Mammalia > Artiodactyla > Bovidae > Capricornis > Capricornis sumatraensis. Next base: position 62,842,702 of record NC_091072.1, on the reverse strand, counting down.
ATACAGCATGTGGCCTTTTCAGATTGGCTTCTTTCACTTGATAATATGTATCTAAGATTCCTCCACATCTTCTCCTGACTTGACAAATCTTTTCTATTTAGTGCTGATAATATTCCACTGTCTGAAGGTACTACAGTTTATTATTTATTCACCTACTGAAGGACATCTTCATTGCTTCCAAGCTTTGGCTGTTATGAACAAAGCTGATATATTACATCTATGTACAGGTTTTTATGTGGACTTAAATTTTCAGTCAGAGTAAATACAGAAGAGTGTAATTGCCTGGTCAATTACACTGTGAAGTTGTATATTTGAAAATATATTTGGATTAGTTATAATGTATATTGCAAACTGGAGGACAACTACTGAAAAAAGTTTTTAAAAAAGTATAACCAGAACTGAAAGAGACACATGTACCCCAATGTTCATTGCAGCAGTGTTTACAATAGTTAGGACACGGAAGCAACCTAGATGTCCATCGGCAGATGAATGGATAAGAAAACTGTGGTACATATACACAATGGAGTATTACTCAGCTATTAAAAAGAACACATTTAAATTAGTTCTAATGAGGTGGATTAAACTGGAGCCTATTATACAGAGTGAAGTAAGTCAGAAAGAAAAGCACCAATGCAGTATATTAATGCATATATATGGAATTTAGAAAGATGGTAACGATGACCCTATACATGAGATAGCAAAAGAGACACAGATATAAAGAACAGACTTTTGGACTCTGTGGGAGAAGGCAAGGGTGGGATGATTTGGGAGAATGGCATTGAAACATGTATATTACCATATGTGAAACAGATCACCAGCCCAAGTTCGGTACATAAAACAGGGCACTCAAAGCTGGTGCACTGGGACAACCCAGAGGGATGGATGGGGAGGGAGTTGGGAGGGGGGTTCAGGATGGGGGACACATTTATACCCATGGCTGATTCATGTCATCATATGGCAAAATCTGCCACAATATTGTAAAGTAATTAGCCTCCAGTTAAAATAATAAATTAATTTTTTTAAAGTATAACTGATATGCTCAAAGAGACTGTGAGCACATCTGATCATTCTAATTCCTCCTTATATTTCTTTTATAATTCTTGTCATTCATTTCACACACACACACACACACACACACACACATATATATATGGCCTGTATATATATAATGTACATCTATATATAAATGGCATATATGCATATACAATATATGTAAATTATATAGTATATCATGGCATCCAGTCCCGTCATTTCATGACAGATGGGGAAACAATGGAAAGTGACAGACCTTATTTTCTTGGGCTCCAAAATCACTGCAGCTGGTGACTACACCCATTATATTAAAAGATGATTGTTCCTTGGAAGAAAAGCTATGACCAACCTAGACAGCATATTGAAAAGCCAAGACATTACTTTGCCAACAAAGATCTGTTTAGTCAAAGCCATGGTTTTTCCAGTAACCATGTATGGATGTGAGAGTTGAACTATAAAGAAAGCTGAGTGCTGAAGAATTGATGCTTTTGAACTGTGGTATTGGAGAAGACTCTTGAGAGCCCCTTGGACTGCAAGGATATTAAACCAATCAATCCTAAAGGAAATCAGTACTGAATATTCATTGGAAGGACTGATGCTGAAGCTGATACTCCTATACTTTGGCCACCTGATGCAAAGAGCTAACTCATTGGAAAAGACTCTGATGCTGGGAAAGATTGAAGGCAAGAGGAAAGGGGATGACAGAGGATGAAATAGTTGGATGGCATCACTGACTCGATGGATGTGAGTTTGAGCAGGCTCCAGGAGCTGGTGATGGACAGGGAAGCCTGGTGTGCTGCAGTCCACGGGGTCTCAAAGAGCTGGACATGACTGAGCAACTGAACTGAACTGAACTAATACACTATATATATATATATATACTTGAGAAACCTGTATGCAGGTCAGGAAGCAACAGTTAGAACTGGACATGGAACAACAGACTGGTTCCAACTAGGAAAAAGAGTACATCAGGGCTGTATATTGTCACCTTGCTTATTTAACTTCTATGCAGAGTACATCATGAGAAACGCTGGGCTGGAAGAAGCACAAGCTGGAATCAAGATTGCTGGGAGAAATATCAATAACCTCAGATATGCAGATGACACCACCCTTATGGTAGAAAGTGAAGAGGAACTAAAAAGCCTCTTGATGAAAGTGAAAGAGGAGAGTCAAAAAATTGGCTTAAATCTCAACATTCAGAAAACTAACATCATGGCATCTGGTCCTATCATTTCATGGGAAATAGATGAGGAAACAGTGGAAACAGTGTCAGACTTTATTTTGGGGGGCTCCAAAATCACTGCAGATGGTGATTGCAGCCATGAAATTAAAAGATGCTTACTCCTTAGAAGGAAAGTTATGACCAACCTAGATAGCATATTGAAAAGCAGAGACATTACTTTTCCAACAAAGATCCATCTAGTCAAGGCTATGGTTTTTCCAGTGACCATGTATGGATGTGAGAGTTGGACTGTGAAGAAAGCAGAGTGCTGAAGAATTGATGCTTTTGAACTGTGGTGTTAGAGAAGACTCTTGAGAGTCCCTTGGACTGCAAGGAGATCCAACCAGTCCATTCTAAAGATCAGCCCTGGGATTTCTTTGGAAGGACTTATGCTAAACCTGAAACTCCAATATTTTGGCCACCTCATGTGAAGAGTTGACTCATTGGAAAAGACTCTGATAATGGGAGGGTTTGGGGGCAGGAGGAGAAGGGGACGATAGAGCATGAGATGGCTGGATGGCATCACTGACTCGATGGACGTGAGTTTGAGCGAACTCCGGGAGTTGGTGATGAACAGGGAGGCCTGGTGTGCTGCAATTCATAGAGTCGCAAAGAGTAGGGCAAGACTGAGCAACTGAACTGAACTGATATATATATATATATATATATATATATACAAATATGTGTAGATATATCTCTACACATATATGCTGAATACATTATTGCTATTATTATTTTGAACAATAAACTGTTAGCTGAATTGAAAATAGTGAAAACAAAACTTTTTATTTTACCTTCTTTTATTCACTTGTTCTCTGATGCCCTTTCCTTCTTCATGGAGATACAGGTTACTTCCTGGAGCATTTTTCCTCAGTCTAAATAATATCTTTTAACATTTCTTGCAATATAGATCTCTGACAACAAATTCCCCCAATATTTGCTTGTCTCAGAAAGTATTTCTTATTTACTTTGGAAGAATAATTTCACATAGTTCAGAATTCTAGGTTGATATTTTTCCTGATACTTTATTTCACTCCACTCTCTTGCTTACCAGAGAAGGCAATGGCACCCCACTCCAGTACTCTGCCTGGAAAGTTCCATGGACGGAGGAGCCTGGTAGGCTGCAGTCCATGAGGTCACCATGAGTCAGACATGACTGAATGACTTCACTTTCACTTTTCACTTTCCTGCATTGGAGAAGGAAATGGCAACCCACTCCAGTGTTCTTGCCTGGAGAATCCCAGGGATGGAGGAGCCTGGTGGGCTGCCATCTATGGGGTCGCACAGAGTCGGACAGGACTGAAGTGACTTAGCAGCAGCAGCAGCATTCAATCATAGAAATTTACCCATGATACATTCCACTGGTTTTTCACTGGACGCTTTCTTTTGTGGGTCGTCTAAATATGAGTGGATGGTGACCTGAGGACATTGATATAGTTCACAAAGACATAACGATTGTGCCTTGCATTTATTTGTATGATGCTGTATGTATTCAAGGAAAAATATGACATGATTTCGTATTTCTTTTTAGGATCAGTAAAGGATGGGGAACCCCTGCGGGTCTGCAGACAGACTTGTAAAGAAATGAGCAAGAGGTATAAAGGATGTGGCCTTACTGTATTTCTTGTCTATCACAAAACCTAGGAAAGACTGAGTCTTTCTGTACCTAAGAAACAGTCCTGGGTTTAGAAATACAAAAGCCATAGTGAGATTACAATTTTTTTTTTTTAATCTAGCCAGCTTAGATTCCCTCCCATGAAGTTAAATAGATTCCTCTTTCTTACAAATATGTTACAAACAATGAAAGCCCAGCTAATAATCCAAATATTTTCAATGCTGCCTCCAGCACCATCACTTTGTAAATCAAGGACTTTTCTGAGCATCTTTTATTAGATTCTGTTTCTGGAAATTATAACTTGACCCTTTCATCCACTATCTAGCCCAAACTATAGGATGAGTGCATTTCAAACTACTTTATCTCTACAGTTGCTGATTCCCCTTGCCGTCAATGTTTCCATCTGGACAATCACCTTTCTAAACCGATACAAAAGAGGCAAATTCTGCTGAGAGTTCACAGCAGCATCATTACAGATTCACATCCAATTCTTGGCACCAAGGCAAATTCACAACCATATTGTGAACTATACCCATGATACTTGTTTCTGAAATATCAGGATTGAAGAAGTATCAGTACTGTATTCCAAGTGTAGTTTCTTCTGATTATTTATTCTTTCCAGGATTCTCATGTTTATACTTCTCTCCACTTACTTCTCTATCTCAATCTTCCAAAAAAGCAACAACAACAAAAACTGGTCCTTCTCTCCAACATCTGTCACTCCACAATGGGATAAAATCTCCCTAACTTCTATAGAAACCTCCAACTTGTCACAGCCATGTTAAATACTTATCTGAGATTCTTACTTCTAGCAATGGCATGATCTGCTTCTAAAAGTAATAGTAATTTGGATCTCCTTAGATTTTCCTAATTACTGAGATTTTTAAGGCACATGGTTCAGTGTCTTTCTTTCAAATCCAGCTTTGCAGTTATCCTAGATAATTTCAGCATTTCTAGGGAAAATACATCCAGGATAGTAATTTCATATTTGTTGCCTTCAAAACTAGTGACTTGTATCTGTATTTCACATCAGGAGCACAACTAAGTGACCTGGGATTTCAGACATCATGTGGAACTACCCTACCTACAAATTTTTAGTCCTCAATATTCCATTCTCAACCAAAGACTCCTAGGTTTCATCTTACCTCTCAGCAGTCTTTAGCATTATTATTATTGCTTTCTGTCTATTTTCTTTCACTGAATCTTTATTATCCCATAACTACTTCTCAGTTCCTCCATGCTAACATTCCCCATGCTCTATCCTTTGTTCTTTCATGCTATTAAGTGGTTAAAATGATTTCACTCACTCCCAAGAACTGAAGACCATCTTCCAAGTCTACACCTCCACCCAAAACCTTTCTCATAAGTACTAGTCCTGTTTAACTCCCTGCCGACCAGTATACTGCCTTCCCAGGTGGTGCTTGTGGTAAAGAATCTGTCTGCCAATGCAGGAGACATACGAGATGTGGGTTCGATCCTTGGGTTGGGAAGATCTCCTGGAGAAGGGCATAGCCACCCACTCCAGTCTCTTGCCTAGAGAACCCCACGGACAGAGGAGCCGCTACAGTCCATGGGGTCACAAAGAGTTGCACATGACTGAAGTGGCATAGCACATAACACACCAGTGCATTACAGAGGCATTTTAAACCCTGTGTCTAAAAGCTAATAATCTTCTAATTAAATTATATTCTTCCTCCTGTATCTCTGGCATTACCAACATCAATCCAGCCACTAACTTAATAAATCTGGGAGTTATCCTAAACTGTTCCTAATTCATTACTCCCCATACATGGTTAGTCAATATCTCATTAATTCTTGCCACTCCCTTTTCTCTTCTTCATCTCTGGTACTATAGCCTTGATTTAATTCATGATAATTATTTCCAGCAACTTGATAAATGAATCCAAAGTTCAGACTCAGTGCCTTTCTATTAAACTTGACTTTTATTTTTTTGTATAAATTTATTTATTTTAGTTGGAGGTTAATTACTTTACAATATTGTATTATGTGTTAATTGTTATTATTCTCCTGTATAGCTGGAGTTAATCTTGTACCAATATATTTTTTTCTGGAGACTGTGACATATTTTCTGAATCTTTGTTTATCTGAGGATGCCTTTCTTTTGCCTGTGTCGCTAAAAATAATCTAGCTAAGTACTAAATTTTAGATCAAAGGCATTTCCACCTAAGTATTACAGAAGGCACACACTAAAATAAAAAGAGCACACTCTTGGAATCAAATATAGGTTAGATTTTAATTCTATGATGACTTTCTGGCTATCCTGTCCAACTCTTTGCGACCCCGTGGACTGTAACCTAACAGGCTCCTCGGTCCATGGGATTCTCCAGGCAATAGTACTGGAGTGGGTTGCCATTTCCTTCTCCAGGGGATCTTCCCAACCCAGGGGTTGACCCCAGGTCTCCCACCTTGCAGGCAGACGCTTTAACCTCTGAGCCAGCACGGAAGCCCTTGTTATGCTAACTGTCTGAATCTCAGTTTCTCCAAATGAGATTACCTATTTCATAGGGCTGTTTTTTCAGTTAAGAATATAAAATGTATAATCATGTTCATGTAGAAGGCACTCAATTAAATGGGAAGTATGATTATTATTGGACATTGCTTATTATTCTGGTACTGCAGGTTGAATAAGCAATCTGCATGTATCTTAATTTTAATTCCTATGCTGGGATCAAGATTTTGTTGTTTGTTTATTCATTTTCAGTATTTTGGACAGAAAGAGGACTTTTACCTTCTAGTTATAAATAAAAAATTATTCTAGTGTATGTATGTGTGTGTATATACACACACTGCTTTTTATTTACAGCTTTCATTATGACTTATTCTGATCTTGAGGAGATTTATTTTCTGCTAAATCTATTATCATTGTATTGATTCTCTATTCTTTTAAGTTCATGTTTCATCTTCTGTATTATAATTTTCTTACTTTTGCCCTTTCCCACTACGTTTTGGAAAAGTTTCGGAAGTTTCTTTAAATCACTGATTTAATTTTATGCAATTTCACTTCTGCTTCTTTGCTTCTGCAATAAATTTTAATCATGCTAATTTTTCTTACTTCCTTGAAATCTTTAGTCATCTCCCTTTTTACCTGTTTGTGTTATCCTTTCAACCAATCGTAGTTTTCTCTTATGAAAAGGCCAAACCTTTTTGCATTTTATTGAGAATGTCTACTCATTTTTCTAAACCTGAGAATGCATTATATCTTAGTTTTTTGTTTCTTGTTGAGAAAATTTCCCCTCCTATGCTTTAGTCGTTCTTTCCTTTCCTTTCTCTGCAGCATTTGTACATTGTCCTCTCTTGCTTCAGCAAGAGATTGAGTGAAGCCAAATCTTTTCAAATTTTACACTTCTCAGTTAACAAACTGTATGGATTGTCCTTGGTTCAATTCATACATTCTTGGATAATGGTTAAATCTCTCTCTCAAATTGATACATGGAGAGAAGGTTGCTATAAACAGCCCCTGAGACAATTCTCAGTTTCTTTCAAAGATATGCCTACTTGGGCTAAGTACCACTGTGGTGGCTATTTATCCTACAAAAAAAAAAAAAAAAAATTCTATTCTATTCTAAATGACAAGCTAAATAAATTACTGCAATTCGTAGGACATACTCATTCTAGGAATTTCTGATAGTATCCAACTCTTGCTTTAGTGTTCTATTTTTGGAAACCATCTCTTGGACAATAATACTTCAATACAAAACCTCCATGAAGTGTAACAATACAATTTTAGTTGTCCCAAAATGCAATAAATGAATAATAGAAGGATAATAACCTAATATTCTGCTTGTTACTGATGTTAAGCAATCATTGAAACTGCAGTGGGTCAGTAGCATAGTATCATCTCTATAAGGTGAAATCTGGTGAAATTTGTATGACCTAGTGAAGTGAACGTATGTAAGTTGTTTTTTTTTCCCCTAGTCATATCAACTGCCACATATTTAAACAAGGACTGTTCTCAAACCTGATTTTAGGTGATCTATGAACCTGAGTGTTCAGCGTTGTTTTTGTAACGTTTTCTACCAATGTCTTTATAGATATTTCAGTGGGAAGTAAGGGAGAAAACACTAGGAACCACCAGCCAAATGCTATTTGAATGAAACGTTTAGATGGGGACATTTTTGCTTCATTTATTAACAGTTTTTCATTAAAATATTTAGAATTGGTTCCATTATTGGTTAGCTAGGTGTTTATTCAATTGTTTTATTTATAAGCATCTTCTGTAACTTTGTCTTGAAGTTTCCAGGTTGCTTTGCTGGCAATCTTGTATTCTTATGATGTGTTACTGCTAAGAGTTATATTGCAGAAATAATAAAGAAGAAAATACAGCAGAAGTTTGATGGCATCTGACAGGCTTCATGTTGTATAATTTTTCATTTGAATAAAGAGTTGTTTATTTTTGGAAAAAAAAAAAAAACTAATGCATTTTGGACATCTATCTGACCAGCACCATGCAAAATACCTTGGGGAATCTTTTCCTATTTAAACTTTTGAAAAAAGGGACTTCTAACTATCAGTAATAGAGGTGAGACAAAATGAGCCTCAGAGAAGTCAAGTGAGATATTCAGCATCCTCCAAGTTGGAAGTGGCCATCTAGCCCAGTTCAGCTCTGTGTGACTAGTTCATCCCAGACCATTCCAGTACACCATGATGAACATTTAGCATATGGAAGCAATTCACATTCACATTTTGTGTACTGTCTTTGGGCAAATTCTTAACCAGATACAATCATTGAATTGCATGAAAGAGGACATTTCCAGATATCTGTTATTCTGCCTTTTGATGAAAGAAAAAGTTTGGCAAAGTAAATAGTTTTGAAATGCTATTTGAAATATTTTTGAAAATCTTTCTACTCACTCATAATACATCATAAAGTAATTGAAAATTAAATATTTGAATCATTTTCTCATTATGCAATAACAATCTACTCTTTGGAAGTATTTTGTTTTGACAGCTGGAATCCATAATATGGGGAAAACAGAAGCTTTTGGATAGAAGGAATTTAGAGAGAAATGGGTTTGGGGGCCTGCCCCTACCCTACCATCTGGAAATGGTAGGGTAGGAACCTACCCCTTTATTCTACAAAACCATAAAATAGTCAACTTTAACTTGCATCAGGATGCTACTCCACTGTTCTCTGCTGACCATAAAGTCTTCTGGGAAGAAAGTAGGGTCAAGTTTTCTGGAGTGGAATTACTATCAGTATGTATGAGGCAAAACAAGGATTAAGGCTGAAGCCCTAATGGTGGAGAGGAAGTAACTGAGAAAGCCTCCAAAGAAGCTCAAGCAAATACAGGATATTTATGGACAAGATAGAAAGAATTAGGGCAGATAAAATTAGCCTCAGGGGTTAGTCATGGCAGGAATTCTGCTTGAAAATGAGCCACATGAGAACATGGATGGGGCCCAAAAGACAAGCCACTTGGTTCACTCAGAGTCATGTCTGCTCACCACAAGTGCCCAGGGTTGGAAAAGCACAGAAACCCTGGTTAGTGAGTGGACTGGTACAAGGGAACATTCCCCCAGACCTGCATCATCATATCATACACACACATATATAGGCAAGTATATTTTGCAGAAATGTGCTTCAGTTCAGTTCAGTCACTCAGTCATGTCGGACTCTTTGCCACCACATGGACTGCAGCACACCAGGCTTCCTCGTCCATCACCAGTTCCCGGAGATTGCTCAAATTCATGTCCATCCAATCAGTGATGGCATCTAAGCATCTCATTCTCTGTCATCCCCTTCTCCTCCTGCCCTCAATCTTTCTCAGCATCAGGGTCTTTTCCAATCAGTCGGCTCCTTGCATCAGGTGGCTGAAGTATCGGAGCTTCAGCTTCAGCCTCAGTCCTTCCATTGAATATTCAGGACTGATTTCCTTTAGGATTGACAGGTTTGATCTCCTTGCAGTCCAAGGGACTCTCAAGAGTCTTCTCCAACACCACAGTTCAAAAGCAACAATTCTTCATCATGCAGCCTTCTTTATGGTCCAACTCACATCCCTACATGACTACTGGGAAAACCATAACTTTGACTATACAGACCTTTGTCGGCAAAGTAATGTCTCCATTTTTTATTATGCTGTCTAGGTTGGTCATAGCTTTTCTTCCAAGGAGCAAGTGTCTTAATTTCATGGCTGCAGTCACCATCTTCAGTGATTTTGGAGCCCAAGAAAATAAAGGCTGTTTCCCCATCTATTTGCCATGACATGATGGGTCCAGATGCCATGATCTTAGTTTTCTGAATGTTGAGTTTTAAGCCAGCTTTTCACTCTGCTCTTTCACTTTCATCAAGAGGCTCTTTAGTTCCTTTCAGAAAGGAACTAATGTTAAGCAAAGGACTGTGAATTTGAAAAGAGAGACAAAACAGGACAGGTAGCTTGACAGCCTTCCTATATGCATCTTGTTCAGGCACTGTTCTATAAGAAAACCAGGTTTTTTGTTTTTGTTTGTTTGTTTGTTTTTTTGAGGGGGGTGGGGGTGGTGAGGTGTTTGGCCAGATCAGGCAACATGTGGGATCTGAATTCCCAGAGCAGGAATCAAACATGTAACCCAGGCATTGAAACGGCAGACTCTTAACCACTGGACTGACAGGGAAGTCCCTCAAACACGTTTCTTAACAGCAGTTTTCATTCTGACACTTAGAGAATTGCAAGACCATAATCACAGAATACTAGTCAATCCAATCACACTAGGACCACAGCCTTGTCTAACTCAATGAAACTAAGCCATGCCCTGCGGGGCCACCTAAGATGGGCGGGTCATGGTGGAGAGGTCTGACAGAATGTGGTCCACTGGAGAAGGGAATGGCAAACCACTTCAGTATTCTTGCCTTGAGAACCCCAAGAACAGTATGAAAAGGCAAAATGATAGGATACTGAAAAAGCAACTCCCCAGGTCAGTAGCTTCCCAATATGCTACTGGAGATCAGTGGAGAAATAACTCCAGAAAGAATGAAGAGATGGAGCCAAGGCAAAAACAATACCCAGTTGTGGATGTGACTGGTGATAGAAGCAAGGTCTGATGCTGTAAAGAGCAATATTGCATAGGAACCGGGAATGTCAGGTTCATGAATCAAGGCAAATTGGAAGTGGTCAAACAAGAAATGGCAAGAGTGAACATCAACATTCTAGGAATCAGTGAACTAAAATAGACTGGAATGGGTGAATTTAACTCAGATGACCATTATATCTACAACTACGGGCAGGAATCCCTTAGAAGAAATGGAGTAGCCATCATGGTCAACAGAAGAGTCTGAAATGCAGTACTTGGATGCAATCTCAAAAACGACAGAATGATCTCTGTTCGTTTCCAAAGCAAACCATTCAATATCACAGTAATCCCAGTCTATGCCCCAACCAGTAATGCTGAAGAAGCTGAAGTTGAACAGTTTTATGAAGACCTACAAGACCTTTTAGAACTAACACCCAAAAAAGATGTCCTTTTCATTATAGGGGACTGGAATGCAAAAGTAGGAAGTCAAGAAACACCTGGAGTAACAGGTACATTTGGCCTTGGAGTACAGAATGAAGTGGGGCAAAAACTAATAGAGTTTTGCCAAGAGAACGCACTGGTCATAGCAAACACCCTTTTCCAACAACACAAGAGAAGGCTCTACACATGGACATCACCAGATGGTCAACAACGAAATCAGACTGATTCTATTCTTTGCAGCCAAAGATGGAGAAGCTCTATACAGTCAACAAAAACATGACCAGGAGCTGACTGTGGCTCAGATCATGAACTCCTTATTGCCAAATTCAGACTCAAATTGAAGAAAGTATGGAAAAACACTAGACCATTCAGGTATGACCTAAATCAAATCCCTTATGATTATACAGTGGAAGTGAGGAATAGATTTAAGGTCTATTTATTTAAGATCTCATAGATAGAGTGCCTGATGAACTATGGATGGAGGTTCGTGACATTGTACAGGAGACAGGGATCAAACCATCCCCATGGAAAAGAAATGCAAAAAAGCAAAATGGCTGTCTGGGGAGGCCTTACAAATAGCTATGAAAAGAAGAGAAGTGAAAAGCAAAGGAGAAAAGGAAAGATATAAGCATCTGAATGCAGAGTTCCAAAGAATAGCAAAGAGAAATAAGAAAGCCTTCCTCAGCGATCAACACAAAGAAATAGAGGAAAACAACCGAATGGGAAAGACTAGAGATCTCTTTGAGAAAGTTAGAGATACCAAGGGAATATTTCATGCAAAGATGGGCTCAATAAAGGACAGAAACTGTATGGACCTAACAGAAGCAGAAGATATTAAGAAGAGGTGGCAAGAATACACAGAAAAACTGTACAAATAAGATCTTCATGACCAAAATAATCACGATGGTGTGATCACTCATCTAGAGCCAGACATCCTGGAATGTGAAGTCAAGTGGGCCTTAGAAAGCATCACTACGAACAAAGCTAGTGGAGGTGATGGAATTCCAGTTGAGCTATTTCAAATCCTGAAAGATGATGCTGTGAAAGTGCTGCTCTCAATATGCCAGCAAATTGGGAAAACTCAGCAGTGGCCACAGGACTGGAAAAGGTCAGTTTTCATTCCAATCCCAAAGAAAGGCAATGCCAAAGAATGCGCAAACTACCACACAATTGTACTCATCTCACATGCTAGTAAAATATTGCTCAAAATTCTCCAAGCCAGGCTTCAGCAGTACGTGAATGTGAACTCCCTGATGTTCAAGCTGGTTTTAGAAAAGGCAGAGGAACCAGAGATCAAATCGCCAACATCCGCTGGATCATGGAAAAAGCAAGAGAGTTCCAGAAAACATCTATTTCTGCTTTACTGACTATGCCAAAGCCTTTGACTGTGTGGATCACAATCAACTGTGGAAAATTCTGAGAGAGATGGGAACACCAGACCACCTGACCTGCCTCTTGAGAAATTTGTATGCAGGTCAGGAAGGAACACTTAGAACTGGACATGGAACAACAGACTGGTTTCAAATAGGAAACTGAGTGCGTTAAGGCTGAATATTGTCACCCTGCTAATTTAACTTCTGTGCAGAGTACATCGTGAGAAACGCTGGGCTGGAAGAAGCACAAGCTGAAATATCAATAACCGGCAATAATCAATTGCTGGGAGAAATATCAATAACCTCAGATATGCAGATGACACCACTCTTATGGCAGAAAGTGAAGAGGAACTAAAGAATCTCTTGATGAAAGTGAAAGAGGAGAGTGAAAAAGTCAGCTTAAAACTCAACATTCAGAAAACTAAGATCATGGCATTTGGTCCCATCACTTCATGGGCAATAGATGGGGAAACAGTGGAAACAGTGGCTGACTTTTTTTGGGGAGCTCCAAAATCACTGCAGATGGTGACTGCAGCCATGAAATTAAAAGACGCTTACTCCTTGGAAGGAAAGTTATGACCAACCTAGATAGCATATTGAAAAGCAGAGACATTACTTTGCCAACAAAGATCCATCTAGTCAAGGCTATGGTTTCTCCAGTGGTCATGTATGGATGTGAGAGTTGGACTGTGAAAAAAGCTGAGCACCAAAGAATTGATGCTTTTGAGCTGTGGTGTTGGAGAAGACTCTTGAGAGTCCCTTGGACTGCAAGGAAATCCAACCAGTCCATTCTGAAGGAGATCAGCCCTGGGGTTTCTTTGGAGGGAATGATGCTAAAGCTGAAACTGCAGTAGTTTGGCCACCTCATGTGAAGAGTTGACTCATTGGAAAAGACTGATGCTGGGAGGGATTGTGGGCAGGAGGAGAAGGGGATGACAGAAGATGAGATGGCTGGATGGCATCACGGACTCGATGGACGTGAGTCTGAGTAAACTCCAGGAGTTGGTGATGGACAGGGAGGCATGGTGTGCTGCAATTCATGGGGTCGCAAAGAGTCGGACACAACTGAGTGACTGAAATGAACCGAACTGAACTGAACTGTTGGATCTTCATACTTGAGTATTTCCCACGAATAACAGCTGAAAGAGAATCTGTTCTAGGCTTACCAAAGATGAGTAAAAATTGCAACTCATCGCAGAATTAAGTTTAGAAGAATAAAAGAGAAATTGATATATATTGATGGTCTATTATTTATAGCGTGACTATACAAATATATAGAGAATACATGTTACGTAATAGACATCTAAAATGTGGTCATAATACATAATCACTTAGAGCTATAAAGTTGTGATTCTGGTGTTGATGATCAACTCCTCCCAAGGATGATTGGTGACACTTATCCTCTCTTACTTCTCCTGTTAGTTACAGAGACACCTGGAGTCATCAGTTCCTTTTACTAGAAGTGATATACAAATCACAGTTATTTCTATGTCTCTAAGTTAGACCTAAGTGTTCAAATTTAAGGCATAAGAATTGACTTCATCAGTGGTAGTCTCTTGCTTTAGCTATGTCTTTATTTCTTTCCTACAATATAGATCCTTGCAGATACAAGGATTTTCACTAGATTCACTTTCTTCTGAGTCATTTTCTGAAAAATATCTGTTACAAAATATCTTCTTGGACCGCTCTAGTGGCCCAGTGGTTAAGAATCCACCCACCAGTGCAGGGGAGATGGGTCTGATACCTGGTCCTGGAAGATTTCACATGCAACTAAGCCCATGAGCTTCAACTACTCTAGAGCCCATGCTCCGCAATGAGAGGCCACTGCAATGAGAAGCCCACACATCACGACTAGAAACTAGCCCCTGCTCACCACAGCTAGAGAAAATTCATATGCAGCAACAAAAATTCAGTACAGCCAAAGATAAATAAATAAATACTATTCTTAAAAATAACTTCTCAATGCCTTCCTGTTGCTTAAAGACATTTTTGACTATTGGTGGAAAGTGAATATTAAGGACAAGATCTAAGGAAAGTCTTTCCTTTCTTTATCCCTAAAACACTTTATGATCACCTAATTTGATTAAAAGTTGAGTTTATCCTTGATAGTAAAGATTATCTGAATCAATTTTCTTATGATTTTACTGTTTAATAGTTGCATGCACTCTGAATTAGCTGTAGGAATTAGGTGATACGGAAAGGCATAAACATTTCCCCCAGGAGTCATTCAATAGTACCTATTAAATTCTTAATTATGTATGCCCTGTTATTTCTATGAATTTGTCCTTAGATATATATGTACAAATCCTTAAATATATACATACAGGCACATTTACTGCAGTGTGATTGGTATATTGGAAATAGTTTAAATGCTCATAAGTAAACATTTGGTATATTAGTTAAGCATCCTTGCTATAGAATACCAAGCAATTTTAAAAGAATGACGTAGATTATTATGACTCAAGAGGGTGGGATGATTTGGAAGAATGGCATTGAAACATGTATAATATCATATATGAAACAAATTGCCAGTCCAGGTTCGATGCATAATACTGGATGCTTGGGGCTGGTGCACTGGGACGACCCAGAGGGATGGTACTGGGAGGGAGGAGGGAGGGGGGTTCAGGATGGGGAACACGTGTATACTTGTGGCAGATTCATGTTGATGTATGGCAAAACCAATATAATATTGTAAAGTAATTAACCTCCAATTAAAATAAATAATTTTTTAAAAAAGACATTCAAAATATATTAAAGAAAACAAGGCACAGATTCTTGTGTATAATGAAATCACATTTGTGTTTAAACATATGTATTTGAAAATGCTTGTACATACCTAAAATATTTCTAGAAGGAAATGAAAGATATGATTCATAGTGCTTATCTCTGGAAAATATCACTGAGATAGGAGGGGGGAACAATGATTGTCATGTATAAAGTCTGCATTGGTTGACATTGTTAATCATATATTATTTTTATAATAAGAAATTTAGTATATATTTTCCACCCTATTGACCAAAGAGTTTCAGGAAAGTAAGTGTTCCTAACACCAAGCCCCTAAACAGAGATCTTCTTACCAGATATAGGAATTGAAGAAGGAAATATTGGTATCAGTTTCCCAACCCACTACCAACTGCTAGTTCCTGTAAAAGTTTCAGCATTCCCTAGGGGCTTCCCTCGGAGAAGGCAATGGTACCCCCTCCAGTACTCTTGCCTGGAAAATCCCATGGATGGAGGAGCCTGGTAGGCTGCAGTCCATGGGGTCGCGAAGAGTCAGACACGACTGAGCGACTTCACTTTCACTTTTCACGTTCATGCATTGGAGAAGGAAATGGCAGCCCACTCCAGTGTTCTTGCTTGGAGAACCCCAGGGATGGGGAAGCCTGGTGGGCTGCCATCTATGGGGTCGCACAGAGTCAGACACGACTGAAGTGACGCAGCAGCAGCAGCAGCAGCAGCAGCAGCAGCAGAGGCTTCCCTGGAGGCTCAGTGGTAAAGAATCCTCTTGGAAATGTAGGAGACTCAGATTTGATCCCCAGGTTGGGAAGATCCCCCAGAGAGGAAAATGGCAACCCACTCCCATACTGTTGCTGGAAAATTCCATGGGCAAAGAAGCCTGGTGGGCTACAGTCCATGGAGTCACAGAGAGTCAGACATAACTTCGCAACTAAATGACAACAGCAAGAGAATGAGTGCAACTGAAAATGGAGATCATATAAATGATATTTTTTGATCTTGCCTTGCATTTTAAATTTCCTAGGGCTGCTGCAATTACTATGAGCTGGATGGTTTAAAAGAACAAAACATTATTTTCTCACAGTTCTGGAGACATAAGATTAGAGGGTTGGATGGTATCACCTACTTCATGGACATGAGTTTGAGCAAGCTCCGGCAGTTGGTGATGGACAAGAAAGCCGGGCATGCTGCATCCATGGAGTCGCAAAGAGTCAGATACAACTGAGTGACTGAATTGAACTGAGCTGAACTGAACTGGATTAGAAGTCTATAACTAAAGTTCTGGCAAGGTCACACTCTTTCTGAAGGCTCTAGGGAGGGATATTTCCTTGCCTTTTTCTAGATCCTGGGGTTTCCCAGGTGGCTCAGTGATAAAAGAATCTGCTTGCAATGCAGGAGACTCAAGAGATGCGGGTTCGATCCTTGGGTTGAGAAGATTCCCTGGAGAAGGGAATGGCTACTCACTCCAGTATTCTTGCCTGGAGAATTCCATTGACAGAGGAGTGTGGTGAGCTGCAGTCCATAGGGTCATAAAGAGCCGGACACACTGAGCGCTCATGCACACTACTAGCTTCTGGTCATTATTGCTAACCCTTGGCCTTCCTTGGCTTGCAGTTCATTCCAATCGCCCCCTTAGTCTTTACATGGCTTTCTCCCCCGTGTCTGTCACTCTGTTCTTATAATCATAAGATAGGATTAGGACCCTTCCGCCTGCCCCCGCTAATACAGTAGACCTTATTTTAACTTGATTACATCTGTAAAAACTCTGCCAAATAAGTTCACAGGTACTGGGGGTTCAACATATCTTTTTGGTGTGACACAGTCTAACCCACAACAAATGGATTTGTTTTAGATCCTCAATTTTAAATTGCTTATTCCATGAGATGAATCCTGGAGAATTGCTTAATGATGTGTGTAGCAGCTGAATTAGCAGTGTTGGTCCCGCAGTGACCTCAGTCTCTGACGTGTGCTGCTCCTCCCTGTCCTCCTCCAGAACATCTCTCACACTGTGTTTACATCAGAACGGGAGGCTTATCTTTCAATGGGCTTCGTCAAGCCCAATGAGAAAATGGAATACTGTACTTAAATACCCTTGGTTCAGCTATTTTATGTAATCTAGGATGATGATACTCAGGAATTAAGACATTAAAACTTGCTATATGAAACACATGATCTCTGATGAAGTAAGTGTTGAAATACACTCATTATCTGAAATGAAGCCCACGGAGTAGAACTATTCTCTGTTAACAAGGGAAAACAGCTGTAACATCATACTTTAGAATTTCATGATAAATGAAAGCCAGTTTTGACTTTTGTTTTACTTACTTCTTCAAAGGGATGGCCAGAACTTCCCCTGTGGTACAGCAGATAAGAATCTGGCTGCCAATGCAGGGAACACGGCTTCCATCCCTGGTCCAGGGAGAGTCCACATACCATGAAGCATTTAAGCACATGCGCCACAATGACTGAGCCTGTGTTTTACAGTAAGATATGCACCGTAATGAGAACCCTGAAGCCCAGGCACTGCAACTAGAGAAAGCCTGTGTGCAGCAAAAGAGACCCAGCACAACCATAAATAGGTAAATAAATTTTCAAATCATGAAAATCATGAAAAAGTCAATTATACTCCTACTTACCCATGTAAGTAAGCCCTGTGTGAGGTTGCGAGGGTAGAATCCTTCTGCTCTTTGACTTTTGGGAAATATCTTTGGCTGCTTAATTGTATGAATATTCTGGGCCTCAAGCAATCTGAAAGCCAACCAACTGTTGCATCTTGCCTGCTGAAAACTCATGATGATGCTGGATAATGCATTTTTTAAGTTTTAAATAATACCTGAACTCACAAGAAATAGGAAAAAAGTTTAATTTCAGGTGTCGGAAATCAAGAGAAAATTTAAGCCAGTGTGATAAGCAGCTGAGCAACCCAAAGAACTCTTCAACCATGTAAACATGGGGCTAACAGGGAGGCCTGGCGTGCTGCGATTCATGGGGTCACAAAGAGTCGGACACGACTGAGCGACTGAACTGAACTGAACTGAACTGAACCATGTTGTTATTGTTTTATATTTTATTATTCAAAAAGTTAAAACTATTAATAAATAATAAGTTTTATTCTCACCCCATCTGTCACTTGCCCTTCTTCTTGTAAATCATGTATTTTACTAATTTATTATGGTCATTCTAGTTTTTCCCAGGTAATAATAAGTACATATCAAAGTACATTTGTTCTCCCTTTATAGACACAAGGTAGCTTAATTTTTATGCACTTATGAAATTTGTTGTTTCAGTTAGCAGTATATTGTAGAGATATTTCCACATCCGAACATGGAGACTTCCTTGAGCTTCTAAAACACTGCATAGTATTCCTTTGTGTGGGAAACAGTCATTTATTGATCAACACAGGTTGCTGCAGGATATAAACTTGTAATTACATCATCACAAACATTTGTAAATATATCTGTAGGATTAATTTCTAGATAGGGGATCCTTGGATCATAGAATAACTTCATTTTTTTTGAGAGCTGCTACCAGATTGACCTCCACAGAGATTTATCATTTTGACTGACTTTGTAATGAATGTCTCTTCCTCTGCAGGTTGACACAGAAAGCACTTGTCCAATTTTTGGATTTTTTTCCCAGTCTTATAGATGAGAAATGGCATCGTGTATTTGCATTTATTTTATTATGTATGGTAATGACAAACGCTGGGCTGGAGGAAGCACAAGCTGGAATCAAGATTGCTAGGAGAAATATCAATATCCTCAGATATACAGATGACACCACCCTTATGGCAGAAAGTGAAGAAGAACTAAAGAGGCTCTCGATGAAAGTGAAAGAGGAGAGTGAAAAAGTTAGCTTAAAGCTCAACAATCAGAAAATGAAGATCATGGCATCTGGTCCCATCACTTCATGGGAAATGGGGAAACAGTGGAAACAGTGGCTGACTTTATTGTGGGGGGCTCCAAAATCACTGCAGGTGGTGATTGAAGCCATGAAATTAAAAGATGCTTACTCCTTGGAAGGAAAGTTATGACCAACCTAGATAGCATATTGAAAAGCAGAGACATTACCTTGCCAACAAAGGTTCGTCTAGTCAAGACTATGGTTTTTCCAGTGGTCATGTATGGATGCGAGAGTTGGACTATAAAGTAAGCTGAGCACCGAAGAATTGATGCTTTTGAACTGGGGTGTTGGAGAAGACTCTTGAGAGTCCTTTGGACTGCAAGGAGATCCAACCAGTCCATCCTAAAGATCAGTCCTGGGTATTCATTGGTAGGACTGATGTTGAAGCTGAAACTCTAATACTTTGTTTGGCCACTTGATGCGAAGAGCTGACTCATTTGAAAAGACCCTGATGCTGGGAAAGATTGAGGGCAGGAGGAGAAGGGGATGACAGAGGATGAGTTGGTTGGATGGCATCACCAACTTGATGGATGTGGGTTTGGATGAACTCTGGGAGTTGGTGATGAACAGGGAGGCCTGGTGTGCTGTGGTTCATGGGGTAGCAAAGAATCGGACACGACTGATCAACTGAACTGAACTGAACTGAATGAGTATTTTTTCATATATTTAAAGAGGTTTCATATTTCTTCCTCCGAACTGTTTATGTCCTTTGCCCATTTTTCTATTGAGCTTTCGATATTTCTGTTATAGATTTCTTAAAACACTTCATACATAAAAAAACATTATCTAGATGTTGCTACTTCCATACTTCACAAAGAACAGAAAATACTACATAAAGCCTATACTCTGCAAAGAATAATTCTCAGAAAAGGATCAGGAAAAGAAATGAGTCATAAAAATCTATCCACTAGGTCAGGGAAAAGACAAGAATTTTTGGATGTTTCTGACAAGCTTATTCCTGCTTAGACTCTAGGGAAGAATAAAAAGTTCTCTGTGAGAAGTTTCTGTGAGTTTATATTTATAGTACCCACTTAGCATGGAGATTCTCAAAGCTTATATTAATGTAAATACTAGTCTGGTTGCTCAGTTGTTCAGTACTGTCTGACTCTTTGCGATCCCATAGAGTATAGCCCACCAGTCTGCTTGGCCCATGGGATTTACCAGACAAGAAGACTGGAGTTGGGTTGCCATTTCCTTCTCTAAGTTATCTTCCCAACTCAGGGATCAAACCCAGGTCTGCTGCTTGGCAAGAAAGTTCTTTACCACTGAACCACCAGGGAAGATTGGGTCATACATAAGTCTTAACAAATTTTAAAATAAAGATATTCTACACCACACATTCTCTGATTGTAATTCAACTGAATTAAAAATAAATTTAAAATATATATTTGAACATTTTAAGATATAATTCCAATTTTTCACAGTCAGATCAAAAAAGAAATCAATAGGTAAATTAGAGAGATTTTGAACTGAATGGTACACATATTTCATATTTAAAACTATGGTATGCAGGTAGGACTGTGCTTTAAGAACAATTTGAAGTTTTAGATGTTTCTATTAGAAAATAAGAAAGCCTGAAGTGAGCTAAATGTGCAAAAAATTAGCTTACAAAAGAAACAGTATAAATCCAAGGAAAGAAGTAGGAAGGTACTCGGTAAAGAACAGAAATCAATGAAACGAAAAATAATATAAATGATCAAGAAACCAACCAAGCAGACTAGTCCCTGGTGAGATTAATCAAGAGAAAAACTAGAAAATGCAAGTAAATGTATAAATCAAATCCACTGATTAATGCAAAGTTACATGAGAGCAAGATTATTTTATCAACAACTCTAAGCCAATAAATTTAAAAACTTGGATGAAAGGACAGTTTTATATAGCAGTATATCAGAAGAAAATGGAACAAAGAGAGAGCCTAAAACAATTAATAGGCCTAAGTATTTGATAACAAAAATACCCCAAGTTTAAATTTGTGGACTGCAGGGAAAATGGTATTTCATATGGTGGGGAAATAAGACAGATGCCTTATTGGGCAACATTTGGCCTCTTCTGGATCCACACATCTATTATCCTGCGTAATCTCAGCACAGGCAATTGCGAAGTGTTGGGCCTTATAAATGGAGAAGAGAACTGTACTTCCTCACAGTCTATTTTCTGCTGAAATTCTAAGCTGTTAAAATGCATTTTGGAAGACAATTTCAGAACACCAAAGAATTGATGCCTTTGAACTGTGGTGCTGGAGAAGACCCCTGAGAGTCCCTTGGACAACAAGGAAATGAAATCGGTCAACCTTAAAGTAAATCAACTCTGAATACTCATTGGATGGACTGATGCTGAAGCTGAAGCTTCAGTATTTTGGTCATCTGATCAATTATCTTATTTTTTTCTGAAAGGCATTCAAGTTCAGTTTTAGTTAAAATTATTAAATGAACTAAGTGCTTTCAAAGTCTTTCCATTCCTTCTCTCATTCTTTCTCTCTTTGCCTTTGTTCTCTCTCTCTTTCTTTTTTTAATTTTCCCTAGGCATCAATCCTAATATCCCATGTTTACTCTCCTCTCCCAAGTTTGCTTCATTCGAACATTGTCCCATGTTCCAAAATAACTTCATACTTTCTTTTCAAAGTTTAAGGATTTCCGCTTGTGACTTACAGCATTTTCAGCTGTGACACTTCTAACAGTTAAAGTTCACATCAGCAGCAGATTCCCATGGGGATTCTGAGTATGAGAGTTTTGATTCTTCCTTTTCTCAAGAAACAATTATAGGATGCAGAGGACTGAGAAGGATATGGGTCCAAGAACAAAAAGTTCTCTTCGGTTTTTAAAGTATGACATTAGTATTAGTAATAGTAGTATTATTACTAGTAACAAAAGTTGTTATATTTCTCAGTTAATTGCTGCATTAATGTGTGAAGACAGTATAGTTAAGGGTGGTGAATTAGAGGAAGTAATTATGATTAGGCTGATTTTCATCCTAAAAGGCAAACATTACTGACAGTCTCTTTCAGGAAATTTAAAATAATTTTTTCAACTATTTTAATTTCTAAAGATCAAGTTGCAAATTGAGAAATTCCATGCAAAATAAATGTACATTTTGTCTCTTTTTATCCACTTAATTTGCTTTTATCTCCCAGTTTTAGGCCATATTTAATTGTAGATAGGAGGATAGTTAATGTTTTAATAGGGCTTATAATATGGCAGGATAATATAGGACCTGTGAGAAGGAAACTGATTTACCTAGATGTCAATTCATTTTGCTTTGTGAAACTGGAAAAAAGTAAAGGTAAATAAAGACTAAAAGAGTTAAATAATATTACTCAGATACCTTGAGGATAACTATACACTAATACAAAAATTGAGTTTTATAAATAGAAAGGAGGAAGATATGGGGGAAAGGGAAGGGAAAAAAAGAAAGAAGGAAGGGAAAGAGGGGAAAAGAGAGTAAAAGGAAGGAAAAAAAGAGAAAGAAGGAGGGAGGGGAGAAGTTAAGAGGAAAAGGAGATAATTTCATAACAAGATATTATGTCTTCAAGGGAACTCTCAACTCCTGGAGGAGTCAGGGACTAAATCTTACATGGCATTGCATTTGAATCTTCCTCTGAATCTACTCCAGCAGTGACTACATGGTAAGCATCCAATAAATATACATTGTTTCTTAGAAACAATCAAATATAGAAGATATATGGGAGATTTTTGTTTTCTTTTAGAGAAATCCTAAACTATGAAAAAGAAAAAAAAGTAATAGATTTCTCACAAAGTTGTGCACGCTACAGCAGAGAGGGACATATTTTTCCTGTGAGATGGTTCCGCTTGATGCTTTACACACAGCATCAATTCACAGTTACCCTTACAAGCTCTGGTAAGGTTACTGAGGAGAGATCTCCAGGGACTAAAACTATTAATAAACAGAGTGTGCTAGCTGTAAAAAGAAGAGAAGTGAAAAGCAAAGGAGAAAAGGAAAGATATACCCATTTGAATACAGAGTTCCAAGAATAGCAAGGAGAGATAAGAAAACCTTCGTCAGTCATCAATGCAAAGAAATAGAGGAAAACAACAGAATGGGAAGACTAGAGATCTCTTCACGAAATTAGGGATACAAAGGGAGCATTTCATGCAAAGATGGGCTCAATAAAGGACAGAAATGGTAGGGACCTAACAGAAGTAGAAGGCATTATGAAGAAGTGACAAGAATATCCAGAAGAACTGTACAAAAAAGATCTTCACAATATAATCACAGATAATCATGATGGTGTGATTGCTCACACTCAGCTAGAGCCAGACATTCTGGAATGTGAAGTGAAGTGGACCTTAGAAAACATCACTATGAACAAAGCTAGTGGAAGTGATGGAATTCCAGTTGAGCTATTTCAAATCCTGAAAGATGATGCTGTGAAAGTGCTGCTCTCAATATGCCAGCAAATTTGGAAAACTCAGCAGTGGCCACAGGACTTTAAAAGGTCAGTTTTCATTTCAATCCCAAAGAAAGGCAATGCCAAAAAATGCTCAAACTACCACACAATTGCACTCATCTCACAGGCTAGTAAAGTAATGCTCAAAATTTTCCAAGCCAGGCTTCAGCAATATGTGAACCGTGAACTTCCTGATGTTCCAGGTGGTTTTAGAAAAGGCAGAGGAATCAGAGATCAAATTTCCAACATCCGCTGGATCATGGAAAAAGCAAGAGAGTTCCAGAAAAACATCCATTTCTGCTTTATTGACTATGCCAAAGCCTTTGACTGTGTGGATCACAAGAAACTGTGGAAAATTTTGGAAGGGATGAGACCTGACTTGCCTGCCTCTTGAGAAACCTATATGCAGGTCAGGAAGCAACAGTTAAAACTGAACATGGAACAACAGACTGGTTCCAAATAGGTAGAGGAGTACGTCAAGGCTGTATATTGTCACCCTGCTAATTTAACTTCTATGCAGAGTACATCATGAGAAAGGCTGGGCTGGAAGAAGCACAAGCTGAAATCAAGATTGCCAGGAGAAATATCAATAACCTCAGATATGCAGATGACGCCACCCTTATGGCAGAAAGTGAAGAAGAACTAAAAAGCCTCTTGATGAAAATGAAAGAGGAGAGTGAAAAAGTTGGCTTAGAGCTCAACATTCAGAAAACAAAGATCATGGTATCTGGTCCCATCATTTCATGGGAAATAGATGGAGAAACAGTGGAAATAGTGGCAGACTTTATTTTGGGGAGCTCCAAAATCATTGCAGATGGTGACTGCAGCCATGAAATTAAAGGACACTTACTCTTTGGAAGGAAAGTTATGACCAACCTAGATAGCATATTAAAAAGCAGAGACATTACTTTGCCAACAAAATTCCATCTAGTCAAGGCTTTGGTTTTTCCAGTGGCTATGTATGGATGTGAGAGTTGGACTATAAAGAAAGCTGAGCACCAAAGAATTGATGCTTTTGAACTGTGGTGTTGGAGAAGACTCTTGAGAGTCCCTTGGACTGCAAGGAGATCCAACCAGTCCATCCTAAAGAAAATCAGTCCTGGGTGTTCATTGGAAGGACTGATGTTGAAGTTGAAACTCCAATACTTTGGCCACCTGATGTGAAGAGCTAACTCACTTGAAAAGACCCTGATGTTGGGAAAGATTGAGGGCAGAAGGAGAAGGGGGTGACAGAGGATGAGATGGTTGGATGGTCTCACTGACTCAATGGACATGAGTTTGGGTGGACTCCAGGAGTTGGTGATGGACATGGAGGCCTGGCGTGCTGTGGTTCATGGGGTCACAAAGCGTCAGACATGACTGAGCTGCTGAACTGAACTGAACTGAATGAATCAGAGCATTCTCCTCTCTTTTATCACTGATGTTTAACCTCTCCTATGCAAAACAATTGCTTTGTCATACATGACTTTCAAGATCAGAAATATTAGTCACTCAGTTGTGCTCAGCTCTGTGACCCCATGGACAGTTGCTCACCAGGCTTCTCTGTCCATGGGGTTTTCCAAGAAAGAACACTGGAGTGGGTAACCATTCTCTTCTTCAGGGGGTCTTCCTGACCGAGGAATCAAACACAGGTCTTCTGCATTGCAGACAGATTCTTTACTATCTGAGCCACCAGGGAAGCCCCACTTTCAAGATTGCTGCTGCTGCTAAGTTGCTTCAGTCTTGTCCAACTCTGTGCGACCCCATAGATGGCAGCCCACCAGGCTCCCCTGTCCCTGGGATTCTCCAGGCAAGAACACTGGAGTGGGTTGCCATTTCCTTCTCCAATGCATGAAAGTGAAAATTGAAATTGAAGTCGCTCAGTCATGTCTGACTCTTAGCGACCCCATGGATTGCAGCCTATCAGGCTCTTCCATCCATGGGATTTTCCAGGCAAGAATACTGGAGTGGGTGGCCATTGCCTACTCTGACTTTCAAGATTAAGTGCCCGTAAAATTTATTTTGCCTAAAATGACTCAAAAATGAGGTTCAGACATATAGTTCTGGTCTAGTCAGGATCTGAGTAAATTAATGACATCTCAATGACTCTAAAATCAAGAGATTGTCCTTGGAAAAAGACTTAGAAAAATTCAAATGTGTAAATAATGTTGGTTATATCAAATCAATGGGAATTTTTTTTTTTTCCAGATTCTTAGCTCCTAAGTATACTATCATTCTTCCTCTGGAAACCAGCTCATGGAAATAGATTTAGCAAGAAACCATAAAGAATTAATTTGTTTAAAACTATATATGAATGCTTCTTAAGAGAGGCCTAGTGTTAAATGCTAGGAAGAAAAAAAAAGAAAGAAAAGATCCTATTTTTCTCTAGTGAAGAAAGGAGAGAAATGAATAGATTTTTTATTCCACAAACACATCTGAATATTTACATGTGCTAAACATATGATAGTTTCTGAAATTGAAGAAATGGAGAAGACAGACCCAGACCTTGCTTAAAGAAGTTCAACATGTAATCTGGGCACAGAATATAAAGAAGTGATTGGAGTATGGTTTAATAGACATTAAGGAGGTATAAACTGGATGCTATGAAAACTAGCTGATTATTGAAAGCCGGGTCATTTGCAATTTAAAGTTAAGTACAATAACCGGGGTATGAATATGTAATGTGGAAGCATAAAAGGCTTCAAAATACTTATTGGAAAAGTCAGTGAAGGCTTTCTGGAGAGGAGGAGATTTGAGCTGTGCTAGAAAAAATGTGTAGGATATGCTAGGTGAAAAAATTCAGGTGGGGATGCAGAAGAAACAACATATCAGAAACCAAAAATCTGTTAAAAAAAAGTCTGGCTTGGGCAGGAAACACTAAGTAGAAGAGCAGGGTGCATATCAGGGAATGGTGTAAGTGACACGAGAATCAGCGTTTATCTATGGAATGTGAAAGGTAGGACTTCCCCTGCGGCTCAGACAGTAAAGAAGCCACCTGCAATGTGGGAGACCTGGGTTCAGTTCCTGGGTTGGGAAGATCCCCTGGAGAAGGGAATGGTTACCCACTCCAGTATTCTGGCCTGGAGGATTCCATGGACAGAGGAGCCTGGCGGGCCACAGTCCATGGGGTCACAGAGTTGGACACGACTCAGTGACTTTCACTTTCATAGGATGTCAAAGGTGGCTTGGAATAAGCCAGAAAAGAAAGCTTCACTTTTAGGAAAAAGGAAAAGAAAAAAGGCAGGGAGCCAAGAGAAGCAGAGGAGGAACATGATCAGCATTTCCTTTTCCTTTGTCTCTTTCTCTCTCTTCTTCTTTCCTTCATTCCTTTCTTCCTAATCTCATAACTCCTTCTCTCCTTTCCTTGCTTCTTTCTTTCCACTGTTCTATAGAAAATGAACTGGAATAAAAGGAGAAATTGAGGAGAGAAAACCCAGTTAGGAGATAGTTGCTGAAGTTCAGATGAGCAACAGTAAGCACCTGAGAAAAGGCAGTGATGGAAATGAAGAGGTGAAGACAAAATCAAAGAGTATTTCTGTGCTGGAAGTCATAGGGTTTAGTTACAATATGAGCAAGTTTGAGGGAAACATAGCAAGAGATAAAGAATAAGATGTAAGAATCAAGAAGACTTAAAATATTTTCAGCTTGAAATCTGAGCAACATCACTGACTTAGATGAATGATTAAGGAGACAAGTAGTTTTAGGAGCAAGGAAAGTCTTAGGAAGGACAAAGACATGTACTTTGTGAATTTAAATTACAGGTAAATTTACAGGTATTAAAGAAAACAAAGAGGACATTTCAAGAGACTGATTTTTCAATGCATGATCCAGTGTATGGTGAGAGGTTCTTCTGGCTCTGAAAATGAAAGTGGAACACATCGTCGCCTAGAGGTGAAGAGTGAGGAAACTGAAGGTGTCTTTCTAACGAACTTTCCTTCCTCTGATAAGAAAAGTCACTGTTACCTCTGAGTTCAGAGCAAAGTCAGGCTAAGGTTAAGAAAAGTGAACAGGGATAGGAGAGATTAATTGAATGTGGAGAATGAGAAGGAAAATTTACTAAACATAAGTGAAAGGTATACCATGTAGTCAAAGTCAAGATGAGAATGAAACACCTAAATTTATAGATCCATGTTTCCTTGTAGCAAAAAAGAGAAAGTAATGGTTTGGTTAATCTAGAAGGTAAAATTCAATTCCTCTCTGGAAAGCCACAGTAGAAAGCTTGTAAAGTGGTTCAGTTCAGTTCAGTTCAGTTCAGTCGTTCAGTCATGTCCGACTCTTTGTGACCCCATAAATCACAGTACACCAGGCCTCCCTGTCCATCACCATTTCCCGGAGTTCACCCAAATCATGTCCATTGAGTTGGTGATGCCATCCAGCCATCTCATCCTTTGTCGTCCCCTTCTCCTCCTGCCCCCAAACCCCCCCAGCAGCAGAGTCTTTTCCAATGAGTCAACTCTTCGCATGAGGTGGCCAAAGTACTGGAGTTTCAGCTTTAGCATCAGTCCTTCCAAAGAAATCCCAGGGCTGATCTCCTTCAGAATGGACAGGTTGGATCTCCTTGCAGTCCAAGGGACTCTCAAGAGTCTTCTCCAACACCACACTTCAAAAGCATCAATTCTTCGGTGCTCAGCTTTCTTCACAGTCCAACTCTCACATCCATACATGACCACAGGAAAAACCATAGCCTTGACTAGATGGAATTTTGTTGGCAAAGTAATGTCTCTGCTTTTCAATATGCTATCTAGGTTGGTCATAACTTTCCTTCCAAGGAGTAAGTGTCTTTTAATTTCATGGCTGCAGTCACCACCTGCAATGATTTTGGAGCCCAAAAAATAAAGTCTGACACTGTTTCCACTGTTTCCCCATCTCTTCCATGAAGTGATGGGACCAGATGCCATGATCTTCGTTTTCTGGATGTTGAGCTTTAAGCGAACTTTTCTACTCTCCTCTTTCACTCACATCAAGAGGCTTTTTAGTTCCTCTTCACTTTCTGCCATAAGGGTGGTGTCATCTGCATATCTGAGGTTATTGATATTTCTCCCAGCAATCTTGATTTCAGCTTGTGCTTCTTCCAGCCCAGCCTTTCTCATGATGTACTCTGCATAGAAGTTAAATAAGCTGGGTGACAATATACAGCCTTGACACACTCCTTTTCCTATTTGGAACCAGTCTGTTGTTCCATGTCCAGTTCTAATTGTTGCTTCCTGATCTGCATATAGGTTTCTCAAGAGGCAGGTCAGGTGGTCTGGTATTCCCATCTCTTTCAGGATTTTCCATAGTTTCTTGTGATCCACACAGTCAAAGGCTTTGGCAGAGTCAATAAGGCAGAAATAGATGTTTTTCTGGAACTCTCTTGCTTTTTCCATGATCCAGTGGATGTTGGCAATTTGATCTCTGATTCCTATGCCTTTTCTAAAGCCAGCCTGAACATCTGGAAGTTTACAGTTCACATATTGCTGAAGTCTGGCTTGGAGAATTTTGAGCATTACTTTACTAGCATGTGAAATGAGTGCAATTGTGCGGTAGTCTGAGCATTCTTTGGCATTGCCTTTCTTTGGAATTGGAATGAAAACTAACCTTTTCCAGTCTTGTGGCCACTGCTGAGTTTTCCAAATTTGGTGGCATTTGAGTGCAGCACTTTCACAGCATCATCTTTCAGGATTTGAAAGAGCTCAACTGTAAAGTTGTACCACAAGCTAAAAATAATATGTACTGATATCAAGGATTTGTAAGGGATTCAGTTCAGTTCAGTCACTCAGTTGTGTCTGACTCTTTGCGACCCCATAAATCACAGCATGCCAGGCCTCCCTGTCCATAACCAACTCCTAGAGTGTACTCAAGTTCATGTCCATCGAGTTGGTGATGCCATCCAGCCATCTCATCCTCTACCGTCCCCTTCTCCTCCTGCCCCCAATCCCTCCGAGCATCAGGGTCTTTTCCAATGAGTCAGCTCTTCACATGAGGTGGCCAAAGTATTAGAGTTTCAGCTTTAGCATCAGGCCTTCCAATAAACACTCAGGGCTTATCTCCTTCATTTTTTATTTTTTTAATTTTAATTTTTACTTTATTTTGCTTTACAATACTGTATTGGTTTTGCCATACATTGACATGTATCCACCACGGGGGTACATGAGTTCCCAAACCTGAACCGCCCTCCCACCTCCCACCCCATATCATCTCTCTGGATCACCCCCATGCACCAGCCCCAAGCATCCTGTATCCTGTATCAAACATAGACTGGTGATTCGTTTCTTACACGATAGTATACATGTTTCAAAGCCATTCTCCCAAATCATCCCACCCTCTCCCTCTCCCTCAGAGTCAAAAAGTCTGTTCTATACATCTGTGTCTCTTTTGCTGTCTCGCATACAAGGTTATCATTACCATCTTGCTAAATTCCATATATATGTGTTAGCACACTGTATTGGTGTTTTTCTTTCTGGCTTACTTCACTCTTTGTAGTCGGCTCCAGTTTCATCCATCTCATTAGAACGGATTCAAATGTATTCTTTTTAACGGCTGAGTAATACTCCATTGTGTATATGTACCACAGCTTTCTTATCCATTCATCTGCTGATGGACATCTAGGTTGCTTCCATGTCCTGGCTATTATAAACAGTGCTGCAATGCACATTGGGGTACACGTGTCTCTTTCAATTCTGGTTTCTTCGGTGAGTATGCCCAGCAGTGGGACTGCTGGGTCATATGGCAGTTCTATTTGCAATTTTTTAAAGGAATCTCCACACTGTTCTCCATAGTAGCTGTACTAGTTTGCATTCCCACCAACAGTGGGTGCAATTGTGCGGTAGTCTGAGCATTCTTTGGCATTGCCTTTCTTTGGAATTGGAATGAAAACTAACCTTTTCCAGTCTTGTGGCCACTGCTGAGTTTTCCAAATTTGGTGGCATTTGAGTGCAGCACTTTCATAGCATCATCTTTCAGGATTTGAAAGAGCTCAACTGTAAAGTTGTACCACAAGCTAAAAATAATATGCACTGATATCAAGGATTTGTAAGGGATTCAGTTCAGTTCAGTTCAGTTCAGTTCTCTACACCCTCTCCAGCATTTATTGCTTGCAAACTTTTAGGATGGACTGGTTGGACCTCCTTGCAGTCCAAGGGACTCTCAAGAGTCTTCTCCAACACCACAGTTCAAAAGCATCAATTCTTTGGCACTCAGCTTTCTTCACAGTCCAACTCTCACATTCATACAGGACCACTGAAAAAACCATAGCCTTGACTAGATGGATCTTAGTTGACAAAGTAATGTCTCTGGTTGGTCATAACTTTCCTTCCAAGGAGTAAGCATCTTTTAATTTCATGGCTGCAATCACCATCTGCAGTGTTTTTGTAGCCCCCCAAAATAAAGTCTGACACTGTTTCCACTGTTTCCCCATCTCTTTCCCATGAAGTGATGGGACCGGATGCCATGATCTTCTTTTTCTGAACGTTGAGCTTTAAGCCAACTTTTCTACTCTCCTCTTTCACTCACATCAAGAGGCTTTTTAGCTCCTTTTCACTTTCTGCGATAAGGGTGGTGTCATCTGCATATCTGAGGTGATTGATATTTCTCCCGGCAATCTTGATTCCAGCTTGTGTTTCTTCCAGTACAGTGTTTCCCATGATGTACTCTGCATAGAAGTTAAATAAGCAGGGTGACATTATACAGCCTTGATGTACTCCTTTTCCTATTTGGAACCAGTCTGTTGTTCCATGTCCAGTTCTAACTGTTGCTTCCTGACCTGCATACAGATTTCTCAAAGGCAGGTCAGGTGGTCTGGTATTCCCATCTCTTTCAGAATTTTCCACAGTTTATTGTGATCCACATAGTCAAAGGCTTTGGCATAGTCAATAAAGCAGAAATAGATGTTTTTTTCTGGAACTCTCTTGCTTTTTCCATGATCCAGCAGATGGTGATTTGATCTCTGGTTCCTCTGCCTTTTCTAAAACCAGCTTGACCATCTTGAAGTTCATGGTTCACGTATTGCTGTAGTGTGGCTTGGAGAATTTTGAGCATTACTTTAGTAGTGTGTAATAGATTAGATTTGGTTAAACACAAATTTTTTATATGGGAGAGAACTGGATGGAATCAGACAGACTAAAATCAGACAGACTATTGGTCGTTAAAATCTCATTATTACAGAAAATTGCCATACTAGATTACTTTGTGTTATTTTAGACGGTTTGGAAACATGAAACTTATCTTCAAATATATCTCAATTAAAGATCAGTTCAGTTCAGTTGCTCAGTCCTGTCCGACTCTGAGATACCATGGACTGCTGCACTCTAGGCTTCCCTGTCCATCAGCTACTCCCAGAGCTTGCTCAAACTCTGGGATTGAGTGGTTTGATTTCCATGCTGTCCAAGGGACTCTCAAGAGTCTTCATCTGCACCACAGTTCAAAAGCTTCAATCTTCAGTGCTCAACTCTCTTTATCATCCAACTCTTAGATCCATACACAACTACTCGCTAAACCATAGCTTTGACAAGACAGACCTTTGTTGGCAAAGTAATGTCTCACGTTTTTAATATGCTGTCTAGGTTGGGCTTAGCTTTTCTTCCAAGGAGCAAGCAAGAGTCTTTTAGTTTCATGGCTACAATCACCATCTTCAGTGATTTTGGAGCCCCCCCAAAATACAGTCTGTCACTGTTTCTATCGTTTCCCCATCTATTTGACAAGAATTAATGGGAACAGCGGCCATGATGTTCATTTTTTGAATGTTGAGTTTTGAGCAAGCTTTTTACTCTCCTCTTTCATTTTCATCAGGAGGCTCTTTAGTTCCTCTTTGCTTTCTGCCATAAAGGTGGTGTCATCTGCATATCTGAGGTCATTGATATTTCTCTTGATAATCTTGATTCCAGCTCATGCTTCATCCAGGCCAGAATTTCACATGATGTACTCTGCATATAAAAATAAGCAGGGTGACAATATGTAGACTTGACATACTCCTTTCCCAATTTGGAACCAGTCCATTGTTCTATGTCTGGTTCTAACTGTTGCTTCTTGACCTGCATACAGATTTCTTAGGTGGCAGGAAAGGTAGTGTGGTATTCTCATCTCTTTAAAAATTTTCCACAGTTTGTTGTGATCCACACAGTAAAAGATTTTGACATAGTCGATACAGCAGCAGTAGATGTTTTTCTGGAACTCTTGCTTTTTCTGTGATCCAACGGATGTTGGCAATTTGATCTCTGAATCTTCTGCCTTTTATAAATCCAGCTTGAACATCTAGAAGTTTAGTTCAGGTACTGTTGAAGCTTCACTTGGAGAATTTTGAGCATTACTTTACTAGCAGGTGAGATGAGTGCAATTATGTGATGGTTTGAACATTCTTTAGCATTGCCTTTCTTTGGAATTGGAATGAAAACCGACCTTTTCCAGTCCTGTGTCCACTGCTGAGTTTTCCAAATTTGCTAGTATATTGAGTGCAGCACTTTCATAGCATCACCCTTCAGGATTTGAAAAAGATCAGCTGGAATTCCATCATCTGCACTAACTTCACTTCACATTCCAAGATGTCTGCCTCTAGGTGAATGATCACACCATTGTGGTTATCTGGGTCTTGAAGATCTTTTTTGTATAGTTCTTCTGTGTATTCTTGCCACCTTGTCTTAACATCTTCTGCTTCTGTTAGGTCCATACTGTTTCTGTCCTTTATTGTATCCTTCTTTGCATGAAATGTTCCCTTGGTATCTCTAATTTTCTTGAAGAAATTCTAGTCTTTCCCATTTTATTGCTTTCCTTTATTTCTTTGCATTGATCACTTAAGAAGACTTTCTTGTGCCTCTTGCTCTTCTTTGGAACTCTGCATTCAGATGGGTATAGTTCCTTTTCTTCTTTGCCTATTGCTTCTCTTCTTTTGTTGGCTATTTGTAAGGCCTCCTCAACCATTTTGCCTTTTTGTGTTTCTTTTTCTTGGGGACGTTTTTGATCACAGACTCCTGTGCAATGTCACAAACCTCCATCCATAGTTCTTCAGGCACTCTGTCTATCAGATCTAATCCCTTGAATCTATTGACTAAAATAGATTCAACCGTATAATCATAACAGATTTGATTTAGGTCATACCTGAATGGTCTAGTGGTTTTCCCTACTTTCTTCAATTTAAGTCTGAATTTGGTGATGAGTTTATGATCTGAGCCACAATCAGTTCCCAGTCTTGTTTTTGCAGACTATATTAGAGCGTCTCCATCTTCAGCTGCAAAGAATATGATCAATCTGATTTTAGTATTGACCATCTGGTGATGTCCATGTGTAGAGTTATTTCTTTTGTTGTTGGAAGAGGGTGTTTGCTATGACCAATGTATTCTCTTGGCAAAACTCTCTTACCCTTTGTCCTGCTTCATTTTTCATGCCAAGGCCAAATTTGCCTATTACTCCAGGTATCTGTTGACTTCCTACTTTTGCATTCCAGCCCCCTATGATGAAAGGATATCTTTTCTTGGTGTTAGTTCTTGTAAGTCATGTAGATCTTCATAGAACTGTTCAACTTCAGCTTCTTCAGCCTTACTGGTCAGGGCATAGACCTGGACTACTGTGATACTGAATGGTTTGTCTTGGAAATGAACACAGATCATTCTGTCATTTTTGAGATTTCACCTGCTGCTGCTGCAGCTAAGTCACTTCAGTCGTGTCTGACTCTGTGCGACCCCATAGACAGCAGCCCACCAGGCTCCCCCATCGCTGGGATTCTCCAGGCAAGAACAATGGAGTGGATTGCCATTTCCTTCTCCAATGAATGAAAGTGAAAAGTGAAAGTGAAGTCGCTCAGTCGTGACCGACTCTTTGAGACCCCATGGACTGCAGCCTACCAGGCTCCATCCATGGGATTTTCCAGGCAAGAGTACTGGAGTGGGTTGCCATTGCTTTCTCCTAGATTTCACTTAAATATTGAATTTTGGACTTTTTTGTTGACTATGAAGGCTACTGCATTTCTTCTAAGGGATTCTTGCACACAGGAGTAGATATAATGGTCATCTGAAATAAATTCACCCCATCTGGTCCATTTTAGTCCACTAATTCCTAAAATATTGATGTTCACTCTTGCCATATCCTGTTTGAGCACTTCCGATTTACCCTGATTCATGGATCTAACATTCCAGCTTCCTATGCAATATTGTTCTTTACAGCATCAGACTTTATTTCTATCACCAGGGATATCCATAACTGGCATTGTTTTGCTTTAGCTCCATCTCTTTATTCTTTCTGGAGTTATTTCTCCACTCTTCTCCAGGAGCATATTGGGCACCAATAGACCTGGGGAGTTCATCTCTCAGTATCATATCTTTTTGCCTTTTCATACTGTTCTTGGAGTTCTACAAAACAGCTAATTATCTAATTAATTTATTATGTTTAACTAGTTTTGCCTCTTAAACTGCATGGTATCCTTAAAGAGTGTTCTATTTTCAGCCATTCTTTAAAAAAAAAAATTCAATTAGTATTCCTGAGTGAGTGTAGCCGAAACTTTCTTTTGTTCCTCTTGGTCCTTGACCAATATCCTGAGTTTACACAACATGATGCATACTGACTGGTGACTGGCCTTTTGCTGACTCAGCTCCAATTAATAGTAAATACAGTTGAGAATCTGTAACAAATAGTGGAACACACAGACATTATTTTATTCCTTTGTCCCTTGACCCTTTAAGCTGAGAAAAGTGCCAACAGAAATATAGCAGAGCACAAGCATTCACTGCTTGATATGCATGGGCTTATCTTGTGTGACCTTTTCTGAATGGCACAAAGGGAATTGCTTGAGATATTTAGGCAAAATATGCATGCTCAAGCACTGGAGTCTCCTTGTATCCTGAAAATTATATTTTGTTTTGTTTTTAAAGATGATTAGCTCCTTAAAGGATAAAAGGACATCTTAAACATCATTAAGTGAAGTTTACAAGTTAAATATGTTAAAAGAATATCTGGAAGCCAAGCACACAGGCTTGGAAAAGGACTCATCATATAGCTTAGGTCCATGTGAACATAAAACTTGTAAAGAAAATTCTCCTCCTCTTTATTAAAAACATAATGAAACCAAAGTAGGGGATGACAGGCTAATGGTGGGAGTTGAGACAGGAAATGAGGTTAACTCTTAGGAATTAAGGTCAAAGAATGAAGATGGAGCTTCTCTGGTTGAAACTCTCTCCAAGCAGAGGGAGCATCAATGGAAAATTAGAGAGGTCTCTCCAGCATGGAACCCCAACTCCAAAGGAAGATAAAGCATTGCCTCCAGGAAATATGCAAGTGAGACTCAGGCCTCCCTGGGCCTGGCACCTGGAATCTGTGGCACGAGATGGTGATGGTAATGACAACATTTTTTTTAATCAGTGGGACAGTTGGTAGCTGTGGAGGATTTCCAGTGGCACGTGATAGAATTACCAGTGGCAGGACCACCAGCCAATAGTTTTGAAAGATAAAGAACACTGGAGTCTGGAAAAGTGCCCCTGGCCCCCCACAATGCGTAGTAGCACTGACAACTTAATTTACGATCACAGGGCTGTAACAGTGTTTATGAAGACCAACAATGATCAATTCTCTAAATGTTGCTTGATTCTGATGATTAATCTTAATCTAAAGTAAGTAGATAAAGTCTTTAAAAATTTTTTTTAATTGGAGTATAGCTGCTTTACAATGTTGTGTTGGTTTCTGCTGTACAACGAAAAAATATGTATATACGTATATATATATATCTCCCCACCCTCTTGAGCCTCCATCCCACCACCTACATCCCACCCCTCTATGTCATCACAGAGCATGGAGCTGAGTTCCCTGTGTTATACAGCAGCTCCCCACTGGTTATCTATTTTATACATGGTAGTGTATATATGTAAATGATATTCTCTCAATTCATCCCACTTCTCCTTGCCCTCCATACCTGTAAGTTTCCTCTCTACATCTGTGTCTCTATTCCTGCCCTGAAAATAAGTTTGTCAGTACCATTTTTTTAGATTCCATCTATATGAGTTAATATATGATATTTGTTTGTTTTCTTTTTTTTAATTTTTATTTATTTATTTTCTATTTTACTTTACAATACTGTATTGGTTCTGCCATACACTGACATGAATCCACCATGGGTGTACATGAGTTCCCAATTCTGAACCTCCTTCCCACCTCTCTCCCCATATCATCTCTCTGGGTCATCCCAGTGCACCAGCCCCAAGCATCCTGTATCCTGCATCGAACCTAGACTGGCAATTCATTTCTTACATGATAGTATACATGTTTCAATGCCATTCTCCCAAATCATCCCACCCTCTCCCTCTCCCACAGAGTCCAAAAGTCTGTTCTATACATCTGTCTCTTTTGCTGTCTCGCATACAGGGTTATCATTACCATCTCTCTAAATTCCATATATATGTGTTAGTATACTGTATTGGTGTTTTTCTTTCTGGTTTACTTCACTCTGTATAATCGGCTCCATTTTCATCCACCTCATTAGAACGGATTCAAGTGTATTCTTTTTAATGGCTGAGTAATACTCCATTGTGTAAATGTACCACAGTTTTCTTATCCATTCATCTGCTGATGGACATCTAGGTTGCTTCCATGTCCTGGCTATTATAAACAGTGCTGTGATGAACATTGGGGTACACGTGTCTCTTTCAATTCTGGTTTCCTCAGTGTGTATGCCCAGCAGTGGGATTGCTGGGTCATAAGGCAGTTCTATTTGTAGTTTTTTAAGGAATCGCCACATTGTTCTCCATAGTGGCTATACTAGTTTGCATTATTTACTTCACTCTGTATGATGGACTCTGGATTCATCCACATCGCTACAATTGACTCAGTTGCATTCCTTTTTATGGCTGAGTACTATTCCATTGTACCACATCTTTATCCATTCATCAGTTGATGGACATCATGTCCTGGTTATTGTAAATAAACTCTTAATCCAACTTAAACAGACAAGTTCCATCACAAGTTTAGATTCCTGGGCTGCTAAGCACGCATTTCACATAGTTAAGTAGATAAAGCTATCGACAAAGCACACCAGATTGGTTGGGAGAAGAGGCTCTAAAATCAGACTGGGTTTGGATCTTATTCTGCCATTCATTAGCTGTTTGACTTTACTTGCTAAATTTCTCTGTGCCTCAACTTCCTTATCTATATCCTGCAAACAATAGTGATAATGTCTTCATGGGATTGGTAGAATGATTAACACCTATAAAAGACTTAAACCAATTCCTGGTACTAAGTAAAAATTAAATAAATACTGGTAATTATTATTACATGCCTTATCAAGGAGAGTTTATAAGGCCTTCCTTTCTGACCCTGTCCCCCTTAAACTAAGACCCTAATAAAAGTACTAAGGAATGGGAGACAGGACCATATGTGATTCAGTGATAAATTCTCAATACTTTTGCCTTTGTGTGGGCTTGTTTGAGTGTATGTGGGGGTAAGAGAGATACCTCTGTTCTTTCCTTCTCCTGGCTGTGGCCTGGGAAACGAGTAGATAAGAATGCCGTATTTTGCATTGTAGAAGAAAAAGATAGATGATAGAATTACCTTGGTAATGCCCTAGCTCCTGGGTGAGTGGTATGTTTGCCTTTCCCTTTGTTCTGACTTTCAGAGTTGCTGCTTTAATGAAACAGTTCAGATTGAATACATTTATTCTGGAATAAACATTACTAAATTTGGAAGGAAGGCAGTTTGAAACTAATGGAAAGTGGCAAGAGCAAAATGCAGAATTAAAATTACCAGTACTTATTACATAGGGAAAACAGGAAGTCTGAAATCAATGCTACTTCATAATATAATACTGATGTGTAATTATTTCTAATTTTATGCATACTTAATCAAATACTCATGGGCTAGATGAGTCTCTATTAATTATTAAGAGAGTACACGCAAATGAAAATTTTATTAACAGAGATCAAATCTTATAAAGAATCACAAGGTACCTGAATGAGATAATTTGATTTCCTAAAAACAAAAAGAATTCAATGAAAACTAAATGTGAGGGCTTGGTAAGTAACTTACAGCATGAAATGACTATAATGCAACCACTAAAATATGCTATAGCTCAATATTTTTGAAATCTAAATATGTCCATGATATATATTCTGTGATTAAAGCTAATGGCTTTATAACATTAAACAATTTTAAATATTTAAATTTAAAGGATAGGGCAAGATTTTGTGTCTCCCTGTAATTCTATGTGTATGTCTACTAAACATTTTGGAAAGAAATATATAAAAAATGTTAATACTGTTCATCTTTGGATGACAGGATAAACAATAATATTTCTCTTTGAAATTATTTGTCATTATTACCAAAGTTGTGTAAACATATATTTGAATGCTTGGCAAAACCATCAAGCTCAATGGAATAATTTAAATATAATACCATAAAAAATAATAGTTAGAACAGTCAGGTTTGACTGGCTAAAAACTTCCTTTTGAAAGTGCCTGAAAACAGTGGGAAAACTGTTGAGTTCAGGGTAATGATCTTGTCCTTGGTTTGCCATGAATAATTTATCAAGAGCCTGAAAAATTACTTTCATTCCACTCTAAGCTTTCTGCAGTGTAGGAGACCTGGGTTCGATCTCTGGGTTGGGAAGATACCCTAGAGAAGGGAATGGTAACCCACTTCAGTATTCTTGCCTGGAAAACCCCATGGAACAGAGGAGCCTGATGGGCTACAGACCATGGTGTTGTAGAGAGTCAGACAAGACTGAATGATTAAGATAACATAAATATATATTTATTATGAGTTTAAAGAGAAAAGGCTAGAAGGCAATTTCCATTTTTAAAGTAGTTTGGTTGAAAAAGTTAAGCTTACTCATATATTTTAAAATCTGATTCTTCATTCATATAAATCATTTTTGAAGAGCAGTTGAAATAGTGACCAAAAGAGATGGCAAATCTTGGGGAATAAGTTTGCTATTTTAATGTGCAAACTTGAATCAAATTAGATTTTCAAGAATAATGAGAATATGAGAACATTTTTGCATAGCACACTAACCAAAATAACAAGCACAACAGAAAATAAAAGAATCTCCATTTATAAGGAAGTTAGTTAATTACCAAAATCCTGTACTGTTGAAGATATATTTGCTATTTACAAAGATATTTGATCTAAATAAGAGGAAGAGGCTCAGTTTTGACACATATTTTCCACAGTCAAAAGTGGGATGCTTTTGTGGAAGAAAATAAAAAATCATTTCTTTGGAGATAGGGTCCTTTGTAATTTGGGTGCGTTGTAGAAACATAGGTCACCGCTTTGGGTACCCTAGATCACAAGCGCTGCGAAGTCAGTAACTAAAAGTTAACAGTCTTATCACCAGTTTCTGGAGTATAATAAGGGATGAATAAATATTTGTTGGATAAATACCTGGCATGGTTTTTCTGCCCACATAATGACAGTGCTAGAAAGAGAAACAAAATGACAATGTCATTCAATTTAACCCAGCCTAGTTTCATAACCAGGAGTAAACAGAGGTTCAGTCACAGAGCAAAGTTAACCAGACAGATATTTAAAAATATTTATTAATCAAGTAAAAATTCTGTGAGTCTTATAGCATTATGCTGATACACAATGCATTACTCTAATATGGAAATCTTAGGCTAACCCAAACCAGACTCTCTAAAATGGAGGAATAGCTGAAATCCAGGAGACTTAAGATTTGAAATACCTCAAAATATCATGCTTTTGATCATTGCATTGTATTGCTTCTTTTTCTGAGGAGAATGTAAGTAATCTTCCCAACAACTAAATTATAATAACAAATGTGGTAAGATAACATTGGACTAAAACACTACCTTGCTCTTCTGTTCTTCTTCTTCTTCTTCTTCTTTTTTTTTCTGTTTAAGTCACTAAGTTGTGTCCTTGGGATCCCATGGACTGTAACCCACCAGGCTCCATGTTGCTCTTCTAGATGGCCCTAAATTAATTAGAGTAATAAGAGAACTTCTCTGATGCACTTTTAATCAAAGACTTGATGATCCAGACCACCTCTTGATAGACTGCACAAAAGCTCTGTGAGACTCACAGGAAGTTAGCATGCAACCTAACCAGGATCTGGTCTCAAGCTGTGTCCTATGGCATCAAGAGGTCATAGAGTCCTGCTGGGTTTAGAATGGACTTGAGATTTTATGGTCTTGCCTTCCAAGAATATTTTCTATATTTTATTCTATATATGTTGTAAAGGTACAAACTCATCAAAAGTCATAACTGCACCTTTGTGGTAAAAAATATACAAGCTAGTCTTTTAACAGATTTTTAAGTATATAATACAGTACTGTTAACAATGAACACCATGGTGTACAGAGGATCTCTAGGACTTTTTCATCTTGCAGGACTGAAATTTTATACCTACTCAACAGCAACTTCCATTTCTTCTTCCCTCAGCTCCTGACAGCCACATTCTACTTCCTGCTTCTATGAGTTTGAGTACTTTAGATAATTCATGTAAGTGGAACCATGAAACATGTGTGTATAATTTATACCACATCTGTAATGATGTGTATATGTAAAATTATACCAGAATTCTGCCGGGGTCCAGCCCTGGTGGATCCAGGGTAATTCAAAGGGGAGACGGAGTAGGCATCCTAGGAAAAAACTTATTTAATTACAGATATAGAGAGAGATTAGAAATGGATAGTGTAGTAGGAAATATTAGTGGAGAAAAAGAGGCTGAGTAATTTGGTTTATGTGGGATACCAATAAAATTCCAAGACAAGGAATTTGCACCATTTACGTTGGGCCACTGGTGCCACTTGAATATCAGAAGGTGCCCCTCCTTGGGCTCCTTCTCACGTGGAACTTAAAAGCCAGGGCAAGTAAGTAGATGTGGCGAGCACCCACACTCCAGATGAGAATTCAGCCAGAAAAACGGGGAGCAAGAAAGAACGACACGGGGGGATCAGTCTTTCCAGAAACTGATCCGATTTCTTTATTTTTTAGGTTTGCTTGTATACCCTTTGTTACACATAGAGACAAATGGAAATTTTAAGTCACACGGGGGTCAGCAGTCCTGATATTTATCAAAATCAGGTGCTTCACATAAATGTATAAAAAAAGGTCTTAAGGGTTTTACATCATCTTATGGCCATGAGGCCTGCTGACATTTTATGAAGCTTTCTTTCTAATAACCAAAAAACTTATTTTCCAGGGGTGATTTTTCTTAAACCAGGTACCACCCTCTAAAGGTACCAGATAAAGTTGCATTCCTATAGGGTGAGGGTGTAGTGAGTTACAATTAAGAAAGGAATTTATTTAACCTAAGGTTAACATGATTAATCTTAAAGATTAATACTTATTTCTCCTATATGCTAGTTATATTCATTATAAGAGCAGGGAATATGGAGATTTAGCAGCAAACATCAGCTCAACAAATGAAAACCCTTCACTAATGTTCCCCTTAAGATCTATTGAGTCTTAAGAAAGTCATAAAGTTACATTTTTGCATAGCAAGGACACAGTCATTTATAACAAAGTACAGTGATCTATAACAAAAGAGAAAATTCATTAACTCAAAAGGTCTAGTATTGCTAACATCAAAAACTACTATATTTCCTTTTCTATATTCCAAATACATTAATATATTCCCAGGTGCCTAAGGATATGGAGGCCTGGCTGCAATCATTGACTCAACAATGAGAAAAACCCTATGCTAATTAAGATTTTCAAAATACTCCAAACTCTCTGTGCTGTTTATGGTTGAGAGGTA
Organism: Capricornis sumatraensis; assembly: GCF_032405125.1. Classification (NCBI taxonomy): domain Eukaryota; kingdom Metazoa; phylum Chordata; class Mammalia; order Artiodactyla; family Bovidae; genus Capricornis; species Capricornis sumatraensis. The sequence goes on along the minus strand of NC_091072.1, from coordinate 62,800,324 downwards.
GTAAACAATCATGTGTGTAGTGGCAGGAGTGTGGATAATCCTGTCACACAAGCTAGTCTGCCAGCAGACAGGTTTGACCTGAGACACCCTTGTCACCCCAGGAATTTTTATTGACTGGAGCTGCAAGTTTACTCCTTTTCTGAGAGAACCGGTGGGGAACAGCAGCCCATAAAGTCAGAGGTGTAGGTGAGAGCATGAAACAGTAAAGTAGGTAGACTCTGGTTTTGGGGGTAGATGCTCGGGAACAGGGGGTTTCCTGAGGCTTGATCCCGCCTTTTCGTATACTGAAGCCTCCTTCCTCATGGTCTTTGCCATGGGTGGAGTTCTTCACGCTGGCTCCCAGCAGAATTCAAATCAAAATAAATGAGAAAAGTGGGATAAAAGTGTTAGCTGGGACTGTAGAAAAGCTAACCAACAAGATACCAAGTAGGAATGCCTTAATTACTCATCTGTCTATCCCATAGAGCAACTGAAGTGAAAAAACAGGACCCAGATGCTAGGAAAGCCAATTATAGTCATCATTCAAAAAACCAGAAAAATGAAGATGTTCCAAACAAGTTGGATATTCTAAAGGATATGAATAAGGTTAAACTATGTACCATTGAAAGGTCCCCTGGAGGCAGAACCATTCATAAAAGGAAGAGAGAAGACTCACCATGGGATCTAGTGTCTCTAATATCCTATGCACTTAAGCAGAAATTTGCATTCCAAGAAGAAGATTCCTTTGAGAAAGAAAATAATTGTTGGGAGTCTTCTCCATTTTCTAGTCCAGAAACTTCAAGGGTGCACTTATAATTTTGGACATCATATCTCAAGTCAGAAGTAAGTTGGACTAAAGGAAGAACCAACAAACCCAGCAGGTGTAGGCCAAGCCATGAGCAACAGGGCCTGTGTCTCTTCCTAGAAGACAGGACTGCAGAAGTATACCTACACGCCTCTCCCTGTACACGAAAGGGTCACATGTCCTGCTAATGAAGTTAAATGTAGTCCATACACTGGGCTATGTTAGTGCAAAGGCCTGAAGGATCTTAACCTGGCTCTGGTTTTATAAGATACAATTGTTAATGGGCTACTGATGATGGCTAGGTGTATGGATCTTTTTCATTTTTTTCCACATATGTTGGGCTTCCCTTGTGGCTCAGCTGGTAAAGAATATGCCTGAAATGTGAGAAACCTGGGTTGGGAAGATCCCCTGGAGAAGGAGATGGCTACCCACTCCAGTATTCTGGCCTGGAGAATTCCATGGACTGTATTGCCATGGGGTAGCAAAGAGTTGGACACGACTGAGTGACTTTCACTTCACTTCACTTCATATCCCATAAATCCCTGCTCTAGTCAATCTATGACTATAATAAATGTATACTTATTTACTTACTCAAAAAATCATAAATAATTTAGTCATAAAAGCAGTTCATTTGTTTTTTTATAACTCACCTGTGTGGAAGACTAATTCACAGATTTTAATAATCACAGTCTTAAAGCAGAAGTTTATTTATTACAGGTGATGTAGTGGATAAATACAATAGGTCAAGGCATAACTATCAAATAACTGAAAATTATTATGACTAACACAAGCAAGAAAATTAAATTTATTAAGTTAACACAAAGATGTGCAAAACATATTAAACCATCATCCTGCCTTCACAAAGTCTGGGAGTGAAGGCTGTTTTGGGTCTTCAGCATCAAAAACTAGAAATATTCTCTTGCCTATTGATTTTAGCCACAGCAAGCACTCATAACCCTCAGTCTCTATGTGGCTCTCTTCAAGTGTCATACTTCAAGAAAAAGAACTGAATTTGCCTAACGTAGATCAGACATTCCTGTCTTTGGTAAATCGGCCAAGTAAGTGTTTCATGGCACAGGGTGGTGACAATGACACAACCATGAGGTAAAATCTGAGCCATTGGCCCAATCTGTATCACTGCAATGGCTTATCCTTCTGGTCAGAGCATGTTCTCTTGGAGTAGAAGTGGATGGTGATACTTGAAGAGTCTTCTCAGAATATGGCTTGACCACAGTTGGGTTTGCTTTAAGACTAAATCAGGTGAATTTACATCTCTTAAATTGATTTGAATAAACAGAATATAGTTTGCTAAATCCTACAGCCCTGACCTATGACTCAGATTTAAAATACCATTCCCTTCTCTTCGCGCTTGCTCCAGTTTCTGTTATAGAAACAGTGGCCACATTTTCTTTGTTTCATTTTTCTCAAGGTTACTTCATGGAGAGCTGTCTCCTTATTGACTCACGCAGTCCTGTGTTTAGCTCAGTAGATGTGAAAGGACTACATCTTGTTGGCTCATTGCTCATGCTAGCAATTATTAGCCCATATTGTGGCAAACATTTCCTAAACAATGCATGATTGTATCTATCTCTTTTAACCCGAAATGGTATATTTTAAACTTGAACACAGCCTAACAACTCATAATTCTTAATTTTTTAACTTCTATTAAATAGGAAAATCAGAAAAGATATATGGCCAGATGTTTTAGTTATCTGTTAGTTCATAGCATATTACTCCAAAAGTTAGCAGCATAAAAAACAAACATTATCTCACTCTCTCTGTGGCTTAAGAATTCAAGCGCAGCTTAGTTGGGTGCCTCTGGATCAAGGATTTTCATAATGTCATAGTTAGGGTGGCAGATGAGACTGTGATTCTACTTGCTGGCTCCACTTGGAGAGGATCTGCTTCAAACCTGCCTCAGTATGATTACTGACCGAATTTAACTTTCATGGGCTACTGAACTAATGGCCTCAGTTTTTTTTACTAGCAGATGGGTAGAGGCCTCCCTCTTTCTCTTGCCATATGAGACTCTCCATAGAGCAGCCCAAACATGCCATTTGGCTTCTGTCAGCAAGCAAGAGTGTAAGAAAGATCGCCAAGATAGGAACCATAATTTCTTTGCAACCTTATCTTATAAGTGACATCTCATCATCTTTATGAGAATCACTTAGATCCAATCTAAATTTAAGAGGAAATATTTATATAAGTTTGCAGATCCCAAGAAGCAAGAATCATTGGCATTGGAAGGTGAAGTGTTAACCACAGGACCACTAGGGAAGTTTCCCAGGAGCAAGAATCATTGGGAGCTATCTTAGAGTCTGCTTATGACACCAGGGAAAACCAGACCTGTGATTCTTGAAATTTGAATTACAGGTACATTCTGACATTTAGCAAACAGAAGGAAAATCAGAAAATAGTGCACAACAAAGTAACATTAAAACTAAGGAGAGACTTTGGATAAAAATGAAAAGCATTTACTAATATGGTTTTACAAACCAGGAGAGAAAGGGGTTTGATTTCTGAGACATATTTTCAGTCACAAGCATGAGAAATTTTACACCAAACATTCACTAGGCCACAGATTTCTGTACAAGTGTTAAGAATGTGCCTAGTTATCCTCTACAAGGGCTCTTCCCTGGTGGCTCAGATGGTAAAGTGTCTGCCTACAATGTGGGAGACCTGGGTTCGATCCCTGGGTTGGGAAAATCTCCTGGAGAAGGAAATGGCAACCCACTCCAGTACTCTTGCCTGGAAAATCTTATGGACAGAGGAGCCTGGTAGGCTACCATCCATGGGGTCACTAAGAGTCGGACATGACTGAGTGACTTCACTCACTCACCCTCTACAAGAATAACTGCGCATCATGACTTGTGGTTACTAATACAAATAGTTAAGTAAAGATATTGACAATTCAGAAATGACCTTGGTCAACACAGGAAAAAATGTGAAAAAGTATTAAATAATTTTAACAAAGAAAAGCTCATAAGAAAGTGCAATAATTTTAAAAACTTACAATAACACCAAAGCAAAATATTTTTTAGGCAAAGGAGTTTAAGACCTATGGCTCTAAAAGAGACTAGCCAATTATACCTCTTCATAATGAAAAACAAGGAGGATAACCAAATTCCTTAACAATTAAGAATGTTATATTTAGATATACTAATCTTCTTAATTAGCGCGGGCGGCTGCAACCAGGTGCACTAAGTGTGGCCGAGAGGAGTTACCCTACGTTCGAGGTCAGGGGTGGTGGCCAAGAGTGCCAGGCTGCGACAGCACAGGAAGAGCTGAGAGGAGCTACCCAAGTCTGAGGTCAGGGGCGGTGGCCAGGAGGTGCTACCCCGTGTCCAAGGCCAGGGGCGGCAGCTGAGAGGAGCTGCCCCGCGTCCGAGGTCAGTGGCAGCCGGGAGGAGACACCCTGCATCCGAGGCCAGGGCGGCTGGGAGAAGCCACCTCATGCCCAAGGCCAGGGGCAACGGGCAGGAGGAGCCACCCCACGCCCAAGGCCAGGGGCAGCGGCTGGGAGGAGCAACCTGAGGAGCGGTGGCTGCGTGGGCACAGGAGAGCCTAGAGGAGCTATCTGACATTGAAGGTCAGGAAGGGCAGCGGTAAGGAGATACCCCTTGTCCAAGGTAAGGAGCAGTGGCTGTGCTTTGCTGGAACGGCCGTGAAGAGATACCCCACGCCCAAGGTAAGAGAAACCCAAGTAAGATGCTAGTGTTGCAAGAGGGCATCAGAGGGCAGAAACACTGAAACCATACTCACAGAAAACTAGTCAATCTAATCACACTAGGACCACAGCCTTGTCTAACTCAATGAAACCAAGCCATGTCTGCGGGGCAACCCAAGACGGGTGGGTCATGGTGGAGAGGTCTGATAGAATGTGGCCCACTGGAGAAGGGAATGGCAAACCACTTCAGCACTCTTGCCTTGAGAACCCCAAGAACAGTATGAAAAGGCAAAATGATAGGATACTGAAAGAGGAACTCCCCAGGTCATTAGGTGCCCAATAGGCTACCGGAGATCAGTGGAGAAATAACTCCAGAAAGAATGAAGAGATGGAGCCAAAGCAAAAACAATACCCAGATGTGGATGTGACTGCTGATAGAAGCAAGTTCCAATCCTGTAAAGAGCAATATTGCATAGGAACCTGGAATGTCAGGTCCATGAATCAAGGCAAATTGGAAGTGCTCAAAGAAGAGATGGCAAGGGTGAACGTCGACATTCTAGGAATCAGCGAACTAAAATGGACTGGAATGGGTGAATTTAACTCAGATGACCATTACATCTACTACTGCGGGCAGGAATCCCTCAGAGGAAATGGAGTAGCCATCATGGTCACCAAAAGAGTCCGAAATGCAGTACTTGGATGCAATCTCAAAAACGACAGAATGATCTCTGTTCGTCTCCAAGGCAAACCATTCAATATCACAGTAATCCAAGTCTATGCCCCAACCAGTAATGCTGAAGAAGCTGAAGTTGAATGGTTCTATGAAGACCTACAAGACCTTTTAGAACTAACACCCAAAAAAGATGTCCTTTTCATTATAGGGGACTGGAATGCAAAAGTAGGAAGTCAAGAAACACCTGGAGTAACAGGCAAACTTGGCCTTGGAATGCAGAATGAAGCAGGGCAAAGACTAATAGCGTTTTGCCAAGAGAACGCACTGGTCATAGCAAACACCCTCTTCCAACAACACAAGAGTAGACTCTACACATGGACATCACCAGATGGTCAACACCGAAATCAGACTGATTATATTCTTTGCAGCCAAAGATGGAGAAGCTCTATACCGACAACAAAAACAAGGCCAGGAGTTGACTGTGGCTCAGATCATGAACTCCTTATTACAAATTCAGACTCAAATTGAAGAAAGTAGGGAAAACCACAAGACCATTCAGGTATGACCTAAACCAAATCCCTTATGATTATACAGTGGAAGTGAGGAATAGATTTAAGGGCCTACATCTGATAGATAGAGTGCCTGATGAACTATGGAATGAGGTTCGTGACATTGTACAGGAGACAGGGATCAAGACCATCCCCATGGAAAAGAAATGCAAAAAAGCAAAATGGCTGTCTGGGGAGGCCTTACAAATAGCTGTGAAAAGAAGAGAGGTGAAAAGCAAAGGAGAAAAGGAAAGATACAAGCATCTGAATGCAGAGTTGCAGAGAATAGCAAGAAGAGATAAGAAAGCCTTCTTCAGCGATCAATGCAAAGAAATAGAGGAAAACAGCAGAATGGGAAAGACTAGAGATCTCTTCAAGAAAATTAGAGATACCAAGGGAACATTTCATGCAAAGATGGGCTTGATAGAGGACAGAAATGGTATGCACCTAACGGAAGCAGAAGATATTAAGAAGAGGTGGCAAGAATACACAGAAGAACTGTACAAAAAAGATCTTCATGACCCAGATAATCATGATGGTGTGATCACTCATCTAGAGCCAGACATCCTGGAATGTGAAGTCAAGTGGGCCTTAGAAAGCATCACTACGAACAAAGCTAGTGGAGGTGATGGAATTCCAGTAGAGCTATTTCCAATCATGAAAGATGATGCTGTGAAAGTGTTGCACTCAATATGCCAGCAAATTTGGACAGCTCGGCAGTGGCCACAGGACTGGAAAAGGTCAGATTTCATTCCAGTCCCAAAGAAAGGCAATGCCAAAGAATGCTCAAACTACCACACAATTGCACTCATCTCATATGCTAGTGAAGTAATGCTCAAAATTCTCCAAGCCAGGCTTCAGTAATATGTGAACCGTGAACTTCATGATGTTCAAGCTGGATTTAGCAAAGGCAGAGGAACCAGAGATCAAATTGCCAACATCCACTGGATCATCAAAAAACGAGAGAGTTCCAGAAAAACATCTATTTCTGCTTTATTGACTATGCCAAACCGTTTGACTGTGTGGATCACAATCAACTGTGGAAAATTCTGAAAGACATGGGAATACCAGACCACCTGACCTGCCTCTTGAGAAATCTGTATGCAGGTCAGGAATTAACAGTTAGAACTGGACATGGAACAACAGACTGGTTCCAAATAGGAAAAGGAGTATGTCAAGGCTGCATATTGTCACCCAGCTTATTTAACTTCTATGCAGAGTACATCATGGGAAACGCTGGACTGGAAGAAACACAAGCTGGAATCAAGATTGCCGGGAGAAATATCAGTAACCTCAGATATGCAGATGACACCACCCTTATGGCAGAAAGTGAAGAGGAACTAAAAAGCCTCTTGCTGAAAGTGAAAGAGGAGAGTGAAAAAGTTGGCTTAAAGCTCAACATTCAGAAAATTAAGATCATGGCATCTTGTCCCATCACTTCATGGGCAATAGGTGGGGAAAAAGAGGAAACAGTGTCAGACTTTATGTTCTTGGGCTCCAAAATCACTGTAGATGGTGACTGCAGCCATGAAATTAAAAGATGCTTACTCCTTGGAAGAAAAGTTATGACCAACCTAGATAGCATATTCAAAAGCAGAGACATTACTTTGCCAACTAAAGTCCGTCTAGTCAAGGCTATGGTTTTCCCAGTGGTTATGTATGGATGTGAGAGTTGGACTGTGAAGAAAGCTGAGCACTGAAGAATTGATGCTTTTCAACTGTGGTATTGGAGAAGACTCTTGAGAGTCCCTTGGACTGCAATGAGATCCAACCAGCCCATTCTGAAGGAGATCCGCCCTGGGATTTCTTTGAAAGGAATGATGCTAAAGCTGAAAATAGTACTTCGGCCACGTCATGCGAAGAGTTGACTCATTGGAAAAGACTCTGATGCTGGGAGGGATTGGGGGCAGGAGGAGAAGGGGACGACAGAGGATGAGATGGCTGGATGGCATCACTGACTCAATGGACGTGAGTCTGAGTGACCTCCGGGAGTTGGTGATGGACAGGGAGGCCTGGCGTGCTGCGATTCATGGGGTCGCAAAGAGTCGGACACGACTGAGCGACTGAACTGAACTGAACTGAATCTTCTTAATTAAATACTCTGATATACATACTCAGAATGAAAGCTATTTTGGGTGGGAGAGTAGCTGAAAAGTAAATAGGGAAAGAAAATTAACAGACATTGGTAGAACAACTTAATACATCCAATTTGGAGATGTTGAAATCAACACATTCTATTTAAGAATTAGCAGATACTCTTTACCACTAGCTACTCTGAAGGTTCACGCCCCTGCACCCAGATGGCAGGAAATTCTCTTAAATGTTTTATTTCAAGGGGAAGAATGGCTATGAAGTAATACATTGATACCCTATTTGGAAATGTGGGAAACAAATTTTAAATAAACCCTTTCAAATTAATTTATCAGAAAGTTTATAGGAACATAATGATTAAAAGATTTTATGCCCACTCTCACTGCTACTATTCAACATAGTTCTGGAAGTTTTGGCCACAGCAATCAGAGCCGAAAAAGAAATAAAAGGAATCCAAATTGGAAAAGAAGATGGTAAATCTTTCACTGTTTGCAGATGACATCATCCTCTACATAGAAAACCCTAAAGACTCCACCAGAAAATTACTAGAGCTAATCAATGAATATAGTAACATTGCAGGATATAAAATACACACAGAAATCCCTTGCATTCCTATACACTAATAATGAGAAAGCAGAAAAAGAAATTAAGGAAACAATTCCATTCACCATTGCAATGAAAAGAATAAAATACTTGGGAATATACCTACCTAAAGAAACTAAAGACCTATATATAGAAAACTATAAAACACTGATGAGAGAAATCAAAGAGGACACTAATAGATGGAGAAATATACCATGTTCATGGATTGGAAGAATCAATATAGTGAAAAGGAGTAAATTACCCAAAGCAATCTACAGATTCAGTGCAATCCCTATCAAGCTACCAACGGTATTTTTCACAGAGCTAGAACAAATAATTTCACAATTTGCATGGAAATACAAAAAAACCTCGAATAGCCAAAGCAATCTTGAGAAAGAAGAATGGAACTGGAGGAATCAACCTGCCTGAATTCAGGCTCTACTACAAAGCCACAGTCATCAAGACAGTATGGTACTGGCACAAAGACAGAAATATAGATCAGTGGAACAAAATAGAAAGCCCAGAGATAAATCCACATACCTATGGACACCTTATCTTTGACAAAGGAGGCAAGAATATACAATGGATTAAAGACAATCTTTTTAACAAATGGTGCTGGGAAAACTGGTCAACCACTTGTAAAAGAATGAAACTAGAACACTTTCTAACACCATACACAAAAATAAACTCAAAATGGATTAAAGGTCTAAATGTAAGACCAGAGACTATAAAATCCTAGAGGAGAACATAGGCAAAACACTCTCTGACATAAATCAAAGCAGGATCCTCTATGAGCTACCTCCCAAATACTGGAAATAAAAGCAAAAACAAACAAATGGGATCTAATTAAAATTAAAAGCTTCTGCACAACAAAGGATACTATAAGCAAGATTAAAAGACAGCCTTCAGAATGGGAGAAAATAAGAGCAAATGATGCAACTGACAAACTAATCTCAAAAATATACAAGCAACTTATGCAGCTCAATTCCAGAAAAATAAATGACCCAATCAAAAAATGGGCCAAAGAACTAAATAGACATTTCTCCAAAGAAGACATACGGATGGCTAACAAACACATGAAAAGATGCTCAACATCTCTCATTATCAGAGAAATGCAAATCAAGACCACAATAAGGTACCATTTCACACCAGTCAGAATTGCTGTGATCCAAAAGTCTACAAGCAATAAATGCTGGAGAGGGTATGGAGAAAAGGGAACACTCTTACACTGTTGGTGGGAATGCAAACTAGTACAGCCACTTTGGAGAACAGTATGGAGATTCCTTAAAAAATTGCAAATAGAACTGCCTTATGACCCAGTAATCCCACTGCTGGGCATACACACTGAGGAAACCAGAATTGAAAGAGACACATGTACCCCAATATTCATTGCAGCACTGTTTATAATAGCCAGGACATGGAAGCAACCTAGATGTCCATCAGCAGATGAATGGATAAGGAAGCTGTGGTACATATACACAATGGAGTATTACTCAGCCATTAAAAAGAATACATTTGAATCAGTTCTAGTGAGGTGGATGAAACTGGAGCCGATTATACACAGCGAAGTAAGCCAGAAAGAAAAACACCAATACAGTATACTAACACATATATATGGAATTTAGAAAGATGGTAATGATAACACTATATGTGAGACAGCAAAAGAGACACAGATGTAAAGAACAGACTTTTGGATTCTGTGGGAGAGGGAGAGGGTGGGATGATTTGGGAGAATGGCATTGAAACATGTATACTATCATGTAAGAAATGAATCTCCAGTCTAGGTTTGATGCAGGATACAGGATGCTTGGGGCTGGTGCACTGGGATGACCCAGAGAGATGATATGGGGAGGGTGGTGGGAGGGAGGTTTAGGATTGGGAACTCATGTACACCTGTGGTGGATTCATGTCAATGTATGGCAAAAAATAAATAAATAAATAAAAGATTTTTTTAAATGTCAACAAACCAGTGGCCCCAATATACCTAGCATTTCATCACAGTTTATAGAAGGTCGACAGTGGGAAGAACACTGTGCACCACAGGCAGCCAGTGAACCAGAGTTTGCATAATTATTTTGTTTTACAATAATATTTTTCTAGTTATTATTTGGAAAAAAGTTGAAGGGTATAAACAAGAAAATATAAAATCACAAAAACATAGTTAACATTTTGGTATGTTTTCTATTAAAATTTATGTGTTTTTATATATGAATATGTGTATGTAAATTTTAAATATTGGTATATAATTTTTAAAAATTACTTTTCACCTTTCTTTTTTCCCACCTATGATGTCATGGTTTTTTTTCTTATGTTACTACAATTTTATCCTTATAAAAACATCCTTTCAGTCTTTATTCTAAAGACTTTTAGAATATATTTAGTATTCTATTTGTCATTGTAACAAATTAATTAGTTGATTTAATTATATCATTAAAAAAATTTAATATAGTAATGTAATTTAATTATATATTATATTCTTAATTTACATAACAATATAATTCATTAAATCTCCTCATATAATAGATATTAAGCTATTTCCACCCTAAATATTTATTTTGTCTATTTTTGACATTCATGTACTGGTAAATATCTAAAGCAAAAATGTGCTGGTCATTTACAATGACACACACAATCTGTGCTTTTAGAATTCTTTCTTTAGTGAGAACAAAAAGCAGTATAAATAACTGTTTTGATGTGATAAAGGTAAAGTATAAATATAAATTTCAATGCAAGCATAGGTGATACAGAACTACCTGCCTTCTGCCTACCTGTCAAGGTCTCACAGAGCTCTCACTTGCTTGAGTCTTCAAGGAGAAATATGAGCTTGTTAGCAGGAGACATAAGAGATGTGGATTTGATCCCTAGGTTGGGAAGATCCCCTGGAGGAGGGCTCAGCAACCCACTCCAGTATTATTGACTGGAGAATCTCCATGGACAGAGGAGCCTGGCTGTGGGTGTGCTATAGTCCATGGGGTCGCACAGACTCTGGCATGACTGAAGCGAGTTAGCACGCACACGCAGAGACACCATGAGCTTAATTAAGAAAGGTGCAAGCATGGCATTTGAACAGTGATTAACTGTTTTCTTCCTCAAACATTCTCCTCTCTTGATTTCCATGACTCAAACTTCTTCCTCTTTTCCTCCTGTCTCTTGTTGGAGGAGGAATATATGTATTATCCATTTCTCTTGCTTCCAGTGGATGGACTTCACTAACATAAACTCCTGGCCCCTTGCCCCATACCTTAACCACTCCTCCTTGTGAAGACTGCAGATTGTGTTATGGTTAAAAGTCACTGGTCCACATTTTATGTCAATCATCTGCTATCACTGAGGATTTGAATGTCTTTTCTTTTCTTTACCAGACTAGTAGGAGGCAGAGAAGCTTAAGTTACTTTTTCAATACCAAAATTAACTCCCAGAAGAACTTTCCGAAGACATAGATGGGAGGTAGGAGAGGAGCTAGGGGATACCAGGACTTCCTAGTCAGTCCACTTAGCTCTCATCTGACTTCAAGAGTTCAAGAACAATCCAGATAGTATTTAATGTGGTACAGCCATTATGGAAAACAGTGTGGAGATTCCTCAAATAACTGAAAATCGAACTACCATATGAAGCAATCCCACTGTTTGGAATATATCTGAGGAAAACAGAATCACTAATTTGAAAAGATACATGCACCTCAATGTTTGTAGCCATGTTACTTACAATAGCCAAGATATGGAAGCAACCTCAGTGTCCATGAACCAGACAAATGGATAAAGAAGATGTGGTGTATATATATAGCTTAGCTGTAAAAAAAAAGAATAAAATTTTGCCATTTGTGACAACATGATGGACCTGGAGGGGATTATGTTTAGTGAAACAAGTCACAGAAAAAGATAAATTCTGTATGTTATAATTTATGTGTGGAATCTAAAAAATAAAACTAATAAAGATAAAACAGAAACAGACTTACAGATACAGAGAATAAACTAGTGGGGAGAAGGAAGATATGAGGGGCAAGATAGGGGTATGGGATTAAGAGGTACAGACTACTAGATATTTTTTAAAAAGCCAGCATTATGATCTCCACTTTCTAACACTCTTCTCAATTGCTTCTGAAGTGGACAAACACAAGGGGGTACTGTGTTATTGACTATCTGAAATCCCAGTAATTTGTATCCCATTTGTAATTATTTTCTGTGTGCCATGAGAATTGGTGGTTGGTTAGATATGGAAGGTGAGAGAGAACTAGATGCTAAGAGAACCTTTGCAGGAGAAGTGGCAGAAAGCAGTGAATATCATAATTCTGTTCTCTGAGCTTAAGGCATCTGTGGGACTTCAACTGGAGACATCAAGTAAGAAGTTAAAAGAAGAGTTACAGCCTTGTTATGCAAGGTGCCAAAAAATCATTCCAGAATACACATTTCACAAGTTAAGAAAGTTGATTTACAGAGTACTAAAGGCAACACAGTGTAGTAAGAAATAGCCATAGTCTCATAAAAAGACCGCCATATCCTAGAAGAAAAATTTAGGAATTAGAAATATTTAAAGCATTTCATTAATTTGAAAATCTGTGTGATGTGAGGAAAACCAGCAGTGACAATATTTGCTGATATCTGTTTCTTTAAAATGAGACTGATATTCAGTCCCATTTCCCTCCTCTGCCCTAATCTCCACAGCAGTACTGAAAATGTCAGTGACTTGGAAGCCTACATAAAATATTACCAGGCGAGGTAAAGGAAATGTTCCAGATTATAATTTAATCTGTTAACTCTGACAGTGGGAAGCATGCCAACTTTTAAAGGATAATTTATGAGTCAAAAGCAAGCAGGAAAGTAACAAACAAGTATGTGAAAGTATTAGCTACTAAGATAAAATATATCTTCCAAGAGAAGTGTATTTGCAGTGGGTAACAACCTTCCTTATCATTTTTATCTTAATAAATATGTATATGTTCGTAGCACTTTGTCATGTAGCTAGTTCAGTAAAAGCTACACACAGTGTGTCACATAAAACAGTTATATGTCAACCCAGGCTTCTGTAAGTTTTCAAACCTTAAAGGCCAGTTTGCTATTTCATTGTGCTGACAAACTTGTGTTCTTTACAAATACTATAAAGAAAATCTGCAGGGTTTTAAAGGAGGGAATGAGAAATCACATCCAATTGGGGGACCAAAGAAGATTTTAGAGAGGAGTTGGAACTTGAACTAGACCATCAAGAATTCTGACAGATGAGTCTGTGGCAGAAAGAAGGGGATTGGAAATATACATGTTTCTCAAAGTACATTAAACACTGTAATGCAAAATTGATATTTTGAAATTAGTTATTTCTCTTTTCTTGCTACCTTAACACAAGGCATTTAAAGCAGCCTGAACTCTTTGGAATCAGTAACCCAAATGAAAATCAGCCCCAGACCCATCTGGGGAATTCATGGCAATCAAGGGCCCCATCAGTTCCTCTGTATCATGCTTCTCTTCTCATCCTTATTTTCAATATGGTTCTGACTCAGCCCTGGTTCTTAATATGAAGCTACATGTTTCACCTATTGGATCTGAGAATCTATATTCAATCTCCCTGACTTTAGTTATTGATTCTCTTTAATCGGTTTTTGACATTTCAGTTCAGTTCAGTTCAGTCACTCAGTCATGTCCGACTCCTGTGAACTCATAGACTGGAGCACACCAGGCTTCCCTGTCCATCACCAACTCCCAGAGCTTGCTCAAACCCATGTACATATTTTGACATCTACGCCAATGGTAAAGAACCTGCCTGCCAATGCAAGAGATGTAAGAAACATGGGTTCAATCCCTGGATCAGGAAGATCCTCTGGAGGAGGGCACGGCAACCCACTCCAGTATTCTTGCCTGGAGAACCCCAAGGACAGAGGAGCCTGGCAGGATGCAGTCCATAGGGTCACAAAGAGTCGGACATGACTGAAGCGACTTCACAGCAGTAGCAACCCTGTTACACTTCCACTCTAGACTGTCTCAGGTAGGATGGTTCACCTTTGTTTTGGGATCCACTCCCAGGGCCAAGATTGGTTGGTAGCCATGGGATCCACTCTCAGTGCTAAGATTGGTTGGTAGCCAGAGTAGCTTAACACAAATCCACGTGAAGGATTTGGATAGTGTCAACTGTCACATGGAAGTGACTTTTGTCTCATTGTTATTTTTTTTCTGGTAACATAAAAAACATATGTTCATTGGAGGAAAGTATAAAAAAAGAAGAGAAAAATCAGCTGCAGTTCTACTATTCAAGATAAACACTATTAACCTGTTGATCTATTTCTTTCTAGTACTTTTTCTATATGTTTATATACATATTTTTAAAACTAAATTTGTTTCATAACACATATACAGTTTGTATGCTTGCCTTTACATACTTACCATTTTATCATGATCATTTCCCAGTATTATTAGATAGTTTTAACTCAAAAAAATGTTTTTCCATGGCTGTATATTTCAACATAAAATGATAACAAGATGAAACTCTAATATTAGGCATTTATGTTTTTGTTTTTTTTTTAATGAGAAACACTGCTATCCAGTGGGCTATGTAGTGCAAGTCACAATCAAGGGACTAAAGGTATAAATCTAAATGTACTAAAAATAATACAAATTCTATACTTGAATCTTGGAAAACATCCTTAGGGAATCAATACAGAAGTCACTGAAAATTTCTGTAACATTCCCTAATCATTTCAGTCTATGCAAATATCCTGTTTTTTCTTAAAGTTAGCTAGCACTTCTGTATGATACAAAAGTTTTTAAGTGAGAAAATCCTAAGAAGGAAATTTTCTCATCACAAAAGGAAAATGTTATCCTCTTTTCTTTTGATTCTATGTATATAAGAAGTTAAATGTTAGCTGAACCTATTGTAATCATTTCACAATATATGTAAGTCAAACCACCATGCCCAACACCTTAAAATTATACAGTGATATATGTCTATTTCTCAATAAAAGTGAAAAATAAAATTACATAAAATTACATTTGGTTAGTAGCATACTCTGGAATTTCTGGAGTCAGATAGGGTAAAAGAAAAAGATTTTCAGAGATGTCAAAACTTAGAATTGGCTCACTAGTCCTCCTCAGGGACTGAAATACTAAACACAAAATGTTTTAGTATGTTAAGATGAGAGTTTACTGGATGAGCCAATTTTCATACCAAAATAAAGATCAAGTTAAGCAATCAAACACAAAGAAACTTGAATCCTGAGTCCTGACACTTTTGAAATCTAAGAAAATAAATCAGCAAATACTAAGTATGGTTGACATGATAAAATCAACCATGTAGGATTTAAGAAGAAATATCTATATATGTGTGTGTATATATATACATATATATATATTTCAAAGACACCCAACTACTATTAAAAAAGGAATAAGAGGGAGAAGGAAACATTTGTTATTAATTATTCTAATTAGGGCTCTTATACCAAAGAATCTAGACAATAGATTTCAGTTAGCTCTGCCCCTTAGGAACAGGGAATTTAAACTCTTCAAACCTCAGATATATCCTTCACAAGGCTGGAATAATGTTAGTAACCTACCTTATGGAGTGCTTGTGAGGACTAAATGATGTAATAAAAATTATGCTCTGAGATCTAAGACTGAGGATTGGATTAAGTTCTCAACAAAAGGTTGATAATGATAATGATTCATTTCTTCAGTCCAGTTTCATAATTCGTCCAATACAATGCAGTGAAGGGCAGGGAATCTAGGAGTTAAGAGCTCTCAAGTTTGTATCATTTTTTAACTAGCAGAGTTGCATCAGTGAAGTCATTTGGACTGAATTTTCTCATTTTAGTACGTTTTTAATCCCTCAATGTTCAGATATACTGCGCCTCTTTATGTAGTATAAAATTAATGAATAGTCAGTTATCTCTGGAAAGCAAAATACATGCCACGTGACAACAATCTCACTTTTCCCCATAAGTAACAGAAAAAGTTTAGTTGAAAAAAAAAAACACCGGTAAACTATTAAGAAAAAAAATATCATTTTTCAAGTATTTGAACATTACTTGCCACCCTTAGGTTGATTGAGTCATACAGATTTGAACAGTTTACATGTATGGTAGAAGTTAAAATCTGTTTTGACATTTTATTGGCCTACTGTTTGAGAATTTTTAGAGTAATTCCTCATAAAATCTGATAGGAAACAATCGTTTTAAAGACCTGCCTCTTGAAACCTTGCCCTTTTTTATCCTAATGAAAACACTGTACCTCCCTGATTGTTTAGTTTTCACCAACTTACTTGAACAGGCACACTTGCTTCCAGAAACACTTGAAAATATTGACTTTAATCATACATTAATTGAGGAAAAATTCAACTGAGAAAGGGACTCAAGAAAATGAACAAAATGTAGAAAGTTATCTCAAACAATCCTAGAGAAAAAAATTTTTTAATACAAATTAAATTAATTTTGCAAGTTGTGTATATGTGTATGCTCAGCTGTGTCCAACTCTCTGCAGCCTCATGGACTGTAGCCCTCCAGGTTCCTCTGTCCATGGAACTCTCCAGGCAAGAATACAGCAGCAGATTGCCATTTGCTCCAGGGGCTCTTTCTGACTCAGGGAACAAACCCATGTCTCTTGCATCTCCTGCATTGGCAGATGGATTCTTTACCACTTCCCTGGTGACTCAGACAGTAAAGGATCTGCCAGCAACGCAGGAGACCTGAGTTCAATCCCTGGGTCAGGAAGATCTCCTCCAGAAGGGGATGGCTACCCACTCTGGTGTTCTTGCCTGGAGAATTCTATGGACCAGAGGAACCTGGCAGGTCAGCCCATGGGGTTGCAAAAAGTCAGATTAGATTGAGCAACTAAGACTTTCACTTTTTCTTTACTACTAGGGCTACCTGAGAAGATTGAAAGTTAATAGACAATAAATGGAAGACATACCACAGTTTTTGGTTTGAGATTTTTAAAATGTACATTTAGTTGGAGATGGTGGTGGTGGTTTAGTTGCCAAGTTGTGTCCAACTCTTGTGACCCCATGGACTGTAGCCTGCCAGGCTCCTCTGTCCATGGGATTATCCAGGCAGGAATACTGGAGTGGGTTGTCATTTTCTTCTCCAGGGGATCTTCTTGACCCAGGAATCAAACCCAGATTTCCTGCACTGCAGGCAGATTCTTTACCAACTGAGCTACAAGGTAGGCCCAGCTGAGGATATAGAATAAGATACATAGGCAAAAGATCATCTAATTTCTTAGGAAAATATTTAAAGAAACATGCAAATCTTATGGTATTTCCCCTTCAAGTTTGAATTACCTTCCATGGGAAAGCAGTGTGAGTTTATTTTTATTTGGGAAATTTTAAATTACTCTGGTACTACTAGAGTCAAAGTAAAAGAAAACTGAAAAGTAGAAAGTAATCATTCTCATCATAAAACACTTCCTTTTTGTATCATTTTAAAAATTATTCTATACCTGTAAGTATTATTTTACAGAGTTGGGTGAATGTTTCTGTTAACACTTCTAATTTTCTGATTTTTATGTCAGTGAGACTATATTATTTTTAATTAAAATTTATGTGTAAATAACTAAGGAATAACATAATTATTTCATTAAGTGAGATATACACCAAATTGTGGATGAAAAAAAGTAATTCATCTTACATGAAAAATTTTCTAAGTTACACAGGAAAATTTTCTTGTTGAGAGAAGGCTGGCATTAGAATAAATTACTGAGGTTGGCTAGAGATTATAAATCTTTGGAAATATTTATATGTCAAATAGACAATGATGTAATGTGCATATTCTTCACTTTGCATATATGTCAATATAGATAAATAAACATTTACTTATTTATTATTCATATGTTTCTCACTTCATTTAAGCTTTTGCTCAGAAATGAGCATCTTGAAAAGATTTACCCAAATCATTTTATTTTAAAAAGTCCCATTACTTTACATTACTTTTGTTTGTAGCACTTTATGGCTATCTAATATTAATATTTTATATTTATATAAATATATATTTATTTTATATAAATATATATTTTATATTTATTTATACACTTATTTTGGAGAAGGAAATGGCAACACACTCCAGTATTCTTGCCTGGGAATTCCATGGATGGAGAACCCTGGAGGCTACAGCCCATGGATTCGCAAAGAGTCGGACACGACTGAGCAACTAGCACACAAATACACTTATTTTTTCCCCCTCTCAACAATATAAGTTCCATGTTAGTAGGGACTTTGTTTTGGGCTTCTCTGGTGGCTCAGCTGTAAAGAATCTGCCTGCGATGCAGGAGCCGCTGGAGATGAAGTTTCTGTTGCTGGGTAAGAAAGATCCCCTGGAGGAGGGCATGGCAACCCACTCCAGTATTCTTGCCTGGAGGATCCCATGGACTGAGGAGCCTGATGGGCTACAGTCCATAAGGTAGCAAAGAGTCAGAGGCAACTGAATCATCTTAGCATGCAGGCACAGGGACTTTATTTACTAGTGTATCCCAGAATCTAGTAAAGTGACTGGAATACAAACGTGATCAGTAAAAATATATTTGACTAAATGAATGAAAAACTGTCTTCCCTAGTAAAGGTTGTTGTTGAGAGCCAGGATACTCACATTCTCCAGCAAAATATTTTGCCTTGTAAATAGCTGGCTTATAATAGATAACTAATGAATTTTATTTTAATGCTATAAAAATCCTTAGAGGAGAAAGATAATATGGCATTATGTGGGAAATATTTAGAGTTCTCATTGCCTAAGATGTCACTTATCTAATATAGGCATGTCGTATAACCTAATGTAATGTTCAGATTTCTCCTATGAGGTCAGATAAATTCATTTTCCAAATGATGAACTACATGAGCAAAACTATACATATTGATATTTCTCAGTGCTTGACTTTGCCTCTTATTGAAATTCCTTTTCAGTGGAACTATCTGCCTCTGGTCTCTATCCACTCCTCAACAACACCACTACTTCAAGAGCTCGGGAAGGCTGAATAACATTTCATGATCTAACTTGGATTATCAAATTTTAATCTCTGTGCAACCCTCTTTTAAGTTTCCATTTTATATTACGGATCTGATCAATTCCTTAGCTTACCTTTCTCTCTCTCTCTAAACTTACAGGTTAATATTAACTATATTAATAGGCATCAATATTAACTTATTAACTATTAATAGATAGACATGAAGTTCCCTTTCATGTCTTACTTCTTATATTTTGTATGATATATTATCTCTTCAAATTCTAACTAGCATAATTAGATAATTGGGGATAATACATTCAAATTACTTTTATTTAAAATATATGTTTCTAAAAATAATTTTAACTTTAAAACAGAAGTCATTTGATCATAGATTAAACTCAGAACATGATCTGCTCATTAAGAGCCAATGTTTATTTACACATAACCACTTTCTAAATTAAATAATTACTTGGTTATTATAGCAAAGCTAAATTAGAATTGATTTTACTTACAGTTGGGTTGGGCTTCCCTAGTGGTTCAGTGGTAAAGAATCCACCTGCCAACACAGGAGACTCGGATGCGATCCCCAGGTCGGGAAGATTCCCTGGAGGAAAAATCACAGCCTACTCCAATATTCTTGCTTGGAAAATCCCTTGGACAGAGGAGCCTTGTGGTTATAGTCCATAGGGTTGCAAAAGAGTTGGACTCAATTTAGCAACTAAACAACAATTGGATTACTCTTCTAATAATTTTTATTTGTCTAAATTATATTACAGCATCACATGTTCTAGTAATCTAAATTTTTCTTTCAAGCAGAGACCTATTTACTATCATATACACTACTTTTTTCATACTACTAGGTTTATTATCTGTTGTTAATGTGTTGAAACTAGTATTACCTGCCAAGTGAAAAAAAAATAAGAAAACAGAGATTCAGGGAAATAAATTATTCAAACACTGGCAACATCTTTTATTTTCCTCTTAGTTACACAACTGTGAAAAACAGATCCTATATATAAGTGAAGTACTAAATTATGTTATCTTTATATTTTTAAACAATATCAACCACACCTTGTCTCTTTTTGCATCTGTTTTAACACTAAAATCAACACTTTCTCACATCATTACAGTCTATTTTTCTAATAGCTTTAATTTTCCAACAGTTTTTCCAGTTATCTACCACTGCATACCAGAAAAACTTAAATCTTGTGGCTTAAAGCACCAACTGCTTTATTGTATCTCAAAATTCTGTAGGTTGACTGGGCTCAGCTGAGAAGTTCTAATGTACTACATCATGTTGACTGGGGCCACAGTCATGCTGAAACTGCACATCTCATATTGGACTAGAACACAGGTACCAGGACTCAAATCCAGGCAAAACTCAGTCTAAGACTTGAACCTATGAGCTGGGACTCAAACCAGCCACAACCATTGTCTTTTATTTGAGATCACACACCTGGTCTCAGAACATAATAAATGTTCTTTATGTCTAAAGATGTTCTTTATGTCTTGGGCTTCCCTTATGGCTCAGCTGGTAAAGAATATGCCTGCAATGTGAGAGACCTGGGTTCGATCCCTGAGTTGGGAAGATCCCCTGGAGAAGGAAAAGGCTGCCCACTCCAGTATTCTGGCCTGGAGAATTCCATGGACTGTATAGACCATCGGGTCACAAAGAGTTGGATACAACTGAGGGACTTTCATTTTCACTTTCTTTTATGTCTCATTGAAGAATGAATTCAGTGAGAGGCAAAGTGACAGATGAGTAGAGCATTTATTTAGAGAGAAACACACTCCACAAACACCGTGTGGGCCATCTCAAAAGACAAAAGGCCCCCAAATATATTAGTTTTTATGGGCTGGATAATTTCATAGGCTAATGACTTGGAGGATTATTCCAACTGTATTGGGGAAAGGGAGGAGATTTCTAGGAACTGGGCCACTGCCAGTTTGGGGCTTTTTATGGACTGTGAAGAAGGCTGAGCACCAAAGAATTGATGCTTTTGAACTGTGGTGTTGGAGACGACTCTTGAGAGTCCCTTGGACTGCAAGGAGATCCAACCAGTCCATTCTGAAGGAGATCAGCCCTGGGATTTCTTTGGAAGGAATGATGCTGAAGCTGAAACTCCAATACTTTTGCCACCTCATGTGAAGAGCTGACTCATTGGAAAAGACTCTGATGCTGGGAGGGATTGGGGGCAGGAGGAGAAGGGGACGACAGAGGATGAGATGGCTGGATGGCATCACTGACTCGATGGACGTGAGTCTGAGTAAACCGGGAGTTGGTGATGGACAGGGAGGCCTGGCGTGCTGCGATTCATGGGATCGCAAAGAGTCGGACACGACTGAGTGACTGAACTGAACTGATGGTTGGCTTAAGAACTGTCATGGCACTGGTGTGTCACTTAGGATACTAATGCGTTACAATGAGGGTATAATGAGGCTCAAGTTCTACTGGAAGTTGACTCTTCCACCATCTTGGGTCTAGTTAGTTCTAACCAGTTCTTGTCATGCCCTATGGCTATGTCATTCTTTTAAGGTTGTCCCCTGTCCCCTTTTCTCCTATTTCAATCTGGGGGCTCACTTGGGCTGGAATATTCCAGGAGGCTCACTCACATGGCTGACAATTGATCCAGGTTATCAGAAACATCATTTTTAACAGTGAAGATTAATACTCCACTATAAGAGAAAAATCTCTAGATGGTGGAATTGCATGTGATTTTTATTTTCTATTCTTTCCCCTTATCTGTAATGTCTAATTACCTTGTGCACATATATTGCTTTTGTGGCAGGACATTACTCAGTAATTATTATTCATAATAGTAAAAAGTATCTTTCTAAATCAGATTAGCATTGTATATACCAGCAAAAAGTAAATAGTACAGTATTTAAAGAGGTAAATCACAGGAACTTTATATATAGTTTAGAAGATTTAACAGAAGTTTTTAAAGAGTGCTCTGTCCTTTAAGTGGCATGAACTCTGTAAGAGTTAAAATGTTAATTCCTATCTTATAATTAAATAATATTTAAAGCATATCTTTTTTTTCTTCCTTCTCCTTCTCTTTCCCTTCCACCCACCTAAGTATAGAGTAGGAAAACATTTCAGTGCTTTTTAAATTTTTCTGCTAATTTTTACATTGAAAAGAACAAAGTTAAGAATATCCTTAATAATCAGGTTTAGGGACAGATGGCCATACAAAAATAACCAAGTTTGCCAAAATGATGGCAAAAATGCCACATTTCTCTGAACATTGTCACTGAGCAACAGGAATAAAATTCAAGGTTTTTATGCCCCCTTCCTCAGAGCTGAAGAGTGTGGTGAAATAACAGTATGAAATCAGTTAATATTTTCCCTATTTATTTCATTTGAATTAGTTAAACTAGAGACTTACATGAATAATTTGATCTCTCTCTTAGTAGTCTAGTCTTTAAAAACCCACCAGAGGAGTTCCCTGGTGGTTCAGTGGCTAAGACTGCACTCTCCCAATGCAAGGGGCCTGGGTTTCAGCTAGATCCCCACATGCTGCAACTAAGTGTTCACAAGCCACAACTAAAAGATCCTGCCAGGGCAACTATGACCTGGCATAGTCGAACAAAGAAATTTTTTTCCAAAAACAAAAACCAACCCCACTCCCACTAGGCTGTTACTCTCTTTTCCTCAGTGCTTTCAAAATTGTTGTTGCTATTGTTCACTAGCTTTGTTCGTAGTGATGCTTCCTAAGGCCCACTTGACTTTGCATTCCAGGATGTCTGGCTCTAGCTGAGTGATCACACCATTGTGGTTATCTGGGTCATGAAGATCTTTTTTGTATAGTTCTTCTGTGTATTCTTGCCATCTCTTCTTAATATCTTCTGCATCTGTTGAGTGAAGTCACTTAGTCTTGTCCGACTCTTTGCGACCCCATGGACTATAACCTACCAGGCTCTTCTGTCCATGGGATTTAGGCAAGAGTAAATTTACTCCAGGCAAGGTACTGGAGTGGGTTGCCATTTCCTTCTCCAGGGGATCTTCCCAACCCAGCGATCAAACCGGGCCTCCCGCATTGCAGGCAGAGGCTTTACCATATGAGCCACCAGGGAAGCCTGCTGCTTCCTTCTGTTAGGTCCATAACATTTCTTTTTTTATTTTTAATTTTTATTTTTACTTTATTTTACTTTACAGTACTGTATTGGTTTTGCCATACATTGACATGAATCCACCACGGGTGTACAGGAGTTCCCAAACATGAACCCCCCTCCCACCTCCCTCCCCATAACATCTCTCTAGGTCATCACCGTTCACCAGCCCCAAGCATGCTGTATCCTGCATCGGACATAGACTGGTGATTTGATTCTTACATGATAGTATACATGTTTCAATGCCATTCTCCCAAATCATCCCACCCTCTCCCTCTCCCTCAGAGTCCAAAAGTCTGCTATACACATCTGTGTCTTTTTTGTTGTCTTGCATACACGGTCGTCATTGCCATCTTTCTAAATTCCATA